>NC_041391.1:493537035-493575460 GCF_002162155.2 Triticum dicoccoides | reverse complement strand
CCCCCCGCAACGCTCACTGTTCATCTAGAGAGGCAGCATCGATCGGCTTCAGTTAGCAGCAGTAGCGAATAAATTGCTCGATCGGGTTCAGTTAACAGCCATCGATCGATCGCTCGGGTTCAGTAACACGTAGCCTGCAGTGCAATCGCTTGGGTTCAGTTAGAGCCCAACGCCTCGCTCGGGTTCAGTTAGAGCCAACGCCTCGCGCACATGCGCGTACGTGTACGAGAGAAACGCGCATTGCTCGGCCCCCGACCACCCACCGTAACCGGGAACTCCCCGAAATTTTCCTCGCCCTCGCTTCTACCATGTTTTTTTCCGTCATGGATGGCCCAAAGAATGTCATGCAGCTGCGTCTCCGGCCCGCCCAGGACGAAAATCCCATTTTTTGTTATGATTTTTTGTCATAGAAGTAGGAGCCCACCACATAAATGATGATACCGGGTTTTGTCACAATTATCGTCATAGAAGTGTCATATGTATGACAGAAAAAAAATCGTTTGGCCCAAAATGTCATGGATGTGTCTTTTCTTTGTAGTGTCTTCATCTGTAATATATTCCACTGGAGATGTTTGGGAGATTTCATTGTTAGCCTTGCCTTCAAAGTGAGATTTTCTAAGGTGGTACCAATACTATCGCAGAGCAGACTGAAAAACATGAGTGCATGCTTGTTTAGTTGCATCATCTTTCGGATCCAACTTGAACCTCATATGTTGAAAAAAGAATGTGAGTCTTATTAGGAGGAAGCTAGAAAGTATGGGACAGAGCAAGACAATATTACTAATTGCAATGAATAACATTACTTACGGATAAATGGTCAAGGAAGGTGTTAAACTGGGTATTGTCTTTCTCATTCCTGTACTGGATCCACGTTGGGAGGATACGTGCATGACACCTAACGCCAACGGCTGCCTCTGATACTAACTTGGCTGACTCTGTAGCATCACGTGGCCTTTTTAAACCTGCCTCAAAATGATCTCCTTTATTCCTCCTTTAGATTTTGTTAATCTGTCAAGAATTATCCCTAATGTCTGTTTCCTCTTGCGCCGTGGTGCTAGTTCAACAACGAATATGGAAAGTGTTAGTGTACATCAAACTGTGAGAGTACATATCAAGGAGCATGCAACTGCAACTTGACTCGGTCAGGCACCGTCTTGGTGTTGATGCTCATGAGGTTCATCTGATCTTGCCAAGTCCTGTTGTGTTAGCAGTGCTTCGGAAGTAGTGTTAGGTGTGAAGGCAGCTTGGGAACTGGCCGGTTCCGGAGCAAACAAACGAGTAACTCGTTGAGATGCTGGTACAGTTGAAGCAGATGCTGCAGCTGGTGGAGCAGGTGATACTGTGTTTGTAGATTTAGCCGGTGGACTTGGACCTTCTACTGCACTATAAGTACCAGCAGAATCTTGACGGCATATCCTTTTCCGTTTCACCCGACGAGTAACACAACTCCCTACTATATTATTTTCCTTGCTCTTTTTTGACTTTGCCATGTCAAGCCGTACCGACAACACAAAAGAATAAATCGCTCTTCAGAACTTATTGATGCATGATACAGACAAGCAATACTTTGATGTAAGACAACCGTATGAGGATGGAATATGTAAGAAAAATAGGACGACATGACATATTCACAACTACGATGTGTAAACTAAGCAGAAGGATTTTCAAGAAAATAGAAGTAATGCAAGCTAGACACCATATGAAAGATTCAACCAATATTACTCTGCCAAGTTAAAAGTGTCTTGTCATAAGTGGCAATTCGAAAAATTAGAAGCAGTACAACATAGAAATCAATGCAAGATGCAACAACTATCAAACTGCCATGTTAAAAGAGTCCAATCATGAGTGACTGATGCGGGATACACAACAACAGTACTTTGATGTAAGAACATGGTATGATAGATAGATGCAGTGTATTCTAGACACAGAAAGCTATGTCATATGCACATGTATAACGTATAAACTCAACAGGTGCAATTTAATCAAAATAGAAGAAATACAGGCTAGACAACATATGCAACATGAAACCAATTATCACACTGTCAACTTAGAGCAAGCACCTGGGATGGTGGAGTATGGGAGATGAACTCATCATATAGACTTGGGACTTCAACTTCATTAGCAGTAGCAGTGGAAAATCTAGAGAGTCTCTGTTTGCGTCGGTGCGGAGGACCACTAACATCCCCTAACTTACTCTTTTCCTTCCTATTTTCTGATATTGCCTTATGAAGTCAAAACCACAAGAAGATGAATAAAATTAGCTCCGCATAACTGGTTGATGCATGATATAGACGAACACTACTTTGATGTAAGGCAAGCGCAGGATAGGAGGATGGAATATATACAAAAAAAGACAGCATTTCGTATTCACACGTACGATAGGAGGATGGAATATGTATGAAAAAACAGTAAGCGGAAGGCATTTCAACAAAATTAGAAAAAATGGAAGTTAGGCACCATATGAACATGCAACCAATATCACTCTATCAGGTAAAAAGTGTCTCGTCGTAAGTGCCATTTCAAGAAATTAGAAGCAGTACAATCTAGAAGACAATGCAAGATGCAAGCTACATCACAGTCCCAAGTTAATGTGTCTTATGGGTAAGTGATCGTTGCATGTATAAGTTGTAAGCTACGCAGATGCAATTCAACATAATCAGAAGCAATACAAACTAGACATCATACGGAAAACGTAACCACATATAACAGTTCCAAGTTAGAGCAAACACCTGTGATGGTGGAGTAGGGGAGATGTGCTCATCATGTACACGTATGTTCTAGAAACAGGAACATGTGTCATATTCACAGGCATTATGTGTAAAGTAAGCACATGCAATTCAACAAAGTTAGAAGCAACACAAGCTAGACATCATACGCAACATGCAACCACATATAATAGTGCCAAGTTAGAGCAAGCACCTGTGATAGTGGAGTAGGGGAGATGTGCTCATCATCTACATAGCTACGTTGGCTGTCCAGCCTTGTGTTGTCTTGCGAATCTTGTTGGGAGGATGGCGGAGTAGAATCTGTAGAGACCCCCTGTTTGAGTTGCTCTGAAGGACCACCATCACCCACTGCCGGACTAATTTCTTTCAGCTGTAATGATTTTGCGTTGTGAAGTCAAACCAATAAGAAAAAGGAATAAGATTCACTCTTCAGAACTCATTCATGCATGATACTGACGAACACTACTCGCATGAAAGGCAAACACATGATGCGAGGATGGAATATGTATGAAAAACCGGATGGCATTGTCGGTGTCAAAACCGGCGGATCTCGGGTAGGGGGTCCCGATCTGTGCGTCTTAGGCTGATGGTAACAGGAAGCAAGGGACACAATGTTTACACAGGTTCGGGCCCTCTCGATGGAGGTAAAACCCTACTTCCTGCTTGATTAATATTGAAGATATGAGTAGTACAAGAGTAGATCTACCACGAGATCGTAGAGGCTAAACCCTAAGAGCTAGCCTATGATGGTATGATTGTAATTGTGATCGGCCTTCTAAGGACCATGCTCTCCGGTTTATATAGACACCGGAGAGCTAGGGTTTACATGGAGTCAGTTACAAGGAAGGAAATATAATATCCGGATCGCCAAGCTTGTCTTCCACGCAAAGGAGAGTCCCATCCGGACACGAGCAGAAGTCTTGAGTCTTGTATCTTGACGCTTCTATAGTCTGGACAATGTATATAGTCCGGCTGTCCGGATACCCCCTAATCCAGGACTCCCTCAGTAGCCCCTGAACCAGGCTTCAATGACGATGAGTCCGGCACGCATTCTTGTTTTTGACATTGCAAGGCGGTTTCCTCCTCCGAATACTCCAATGTACCCATCATGATGAACAGTGTCCGGCATCTCATCAATGTTGTACTCCTCGGCTTCAGTGTTTCAATAATGACCATTTCCACGTGTCGAGCGAATGCGAGGAGTCGAGGCATTTTTGCATTTGCCACCCTTAGTCCTTCGGGCTAGCCGTCTATTTGAAGATACGGGGATTCCCAGATCCAAACCTCCCTCTCCCTCCTCGAGCAAGCATCCAACACAGCGCCCAGAAAAAACCATTCCAACATGGCGGTCGTCGCAGCTCTTCTGCTCGCTCCCCTTGCTCCAAGCCGGGGGACTCGGGAGAGTGTTCAGTTTCCCATAGCCGTTTGATAAAGTTACAAACCCAAGGGCTCCTCCCGCCGGCGTTCATGGTCCCTATTCGAGTCGGAGTGGCCACCTATAATGGCGGAGAACAGGCGGAGAGATCCCCCAATCCGTCTCCAGAGGAGCGAATATGCCTAATTCCACATCTGTTAGGGGACGTCGGGTTTCCTATTCATCCATTCCTTCATGGGCTTCTGGAGTTCTATGGCCTCCAGTTGAACAATTTTACCCCAGCCTCCATACTACATATAGCAGGGTATGTCGCCCTTTGTGAGCTATTTCTAGGTTGCGAGGCTCATTTCGGATTGTAGAAGAAGCTGTTCTGCCTTGTCCCCTGCAACCAGGGAGAATCCTTATGTCAAGTGGGCGGGGCCGAAGTATGGCGTATCACTGAGACCGGATACCTATCCGGTACTCCCAAGAAGGCACCAGATAACTAGGCCTCAGAGTGGTTTTATATTGATGACGCTCCCCTTTCGGATCCAGTCCGGACAGGACTCCCCAAGTTCAGTAACACCCCGCCGAGGGCACGCCTAAGCTGGCACCCCCGAGGCCCCCAAGAAGAGGATTCCAGGGAAGTACATATCCTAATGAGCAGGATAAAGTTACTGGCCAAATCCGGACTGACAATAGTCGAGGTTATGTCAATATGCATAATGCGGGGAGTGCAACCGCTACAATATCGGGGCAATCCCATGTGGCACTTCAACGGGATGGACGATGCCACCCGCTGTGGTCGTAAGGGTCCGGACTCCCCCACCGCTCTGGCAATGATACTGTCCGACTTATACAAAGGAGAAGAGGAAGACTTCCTCCATATCAAACCGCGGGACGGATCCTCCATGTATAACCCCCCAAACAGGGTAAGTCATCATTTATTTTCTTGCCTCACTTATTGTGGTGTTCTTTGCTAAAGTTACCCGCATCGATATTTCTGAGCAGGAGCTGAGGAGGGCCGTAGAAGGAATCTCCAACCCTTTCCCGCAGCCAGAGGACCCCGAAAGGGCCCTGGATCCAGGACTCGAAGAAGACCCAGATGCGGCAGTGGAGCTTGTCGACGGGATATTTTATCGGGTGAGCCATGACGGCGCCCCAGTGGCTATCACCGCTGATTATCCCGGACTGTTACCTCCGTCGCGTGTAAGCCAAGCTGAAGACTCGATCCTCCGAAGAGGATTCTTTCCTGATGTCACACCTTATCCCTGATACGTCGTGCCTTTGCAGAAGCGACGTTCGGAGCACAGGGCCGAGCCCCTAGGGACCCGTCAGCCACAGGCGTCCAGATTGGGTAGGCTCAAGAGGAAGGCGGTTAGAGCTGACACGCCTCTATAGAGGTAACAAAACAACCTGTCATATAATTATTGTTTATTTGAAGTATGACAGCGCACTTTACATCATGGCAGGAAAAGGAGCATCTGGACTATATCCAGGGATCCCGCCAACCACGCCTCCACCAGTCGGGCTCCAGGACCAACTTTGAAAGAGGAGGCGGACGTAGGGCCGACGCCTCATAGTGCTCCGACAGAGGACGCAGATATGCTCTCTGCCACAAATTCAGAAATAGAGAGCGCCATGAATCACCGGCGTCGACGGGCCGTGCTTCGCAACAACATCTTTTCCGAAGAGGCATTTAATGCTTTCAATTTGGGAGACGCATACATCCGAGATGATCAAAGCGGACTCGCCCCGGGCGACAGTCCAGTATACCAAAGATATACGGGTAAGTAAGTTTGATGAGCATGTATAGTAGTAGCCCATAAGACTTGAAACGGTTGAAACAACAGTTTTAAGTATCAATTTATGCGCAGGTTCTTGTAGATAAGAATGAGCAATTGTCTCGGGAGCTAGAGGAGTGCAAGACCCAACTGAGGGCCACAGTTTCCAAGCTAGAGGAATCCCAGAAGGCCTCATATGGTAACATTTATCTCAATTATATGAAAATGCACCAGTTAGCAACTGGCTGGTATGACAAATTTAACAGAAAGTTCTGTAGACAACCCTCAGAATAAATCCGGAGGGCGGGAGGGATGATGAGTCGCATCTCCAGAGGCAATTAAAGGCCGGCGAGCGCATCCTTACGCAAGTCAAGTAGGAGAAGAATGCTCTCCCAGATGGCAATGTTTGGCTGGACGTGGAATTGAAAGACGTCCGTGCGCAGCTCGCGGACTCCGTAAAGGAGAACAAAAGGCTTCGCCGTGGCATTTATGGTAAGTGCCTAGACGAACGGTAGCATAGTTCGGCGAGGAAGTATATTGAAAAAGTTGTGTTTGTAGGAATGCTAACAGGTCGCCCTGAGGAGGAGATGCCCACATCTGCAGTTGACTTACTGCAGGACCACTCACAACTGCACGAGCGAGCTCGGCAGGTGATGCAGGGCATTGCGCAGTCTCTGTGGCCATCAAGCTCCCCATCAAATGGCATGGGGGGGCTTGTGGACATGCTTCAAGGAGCACGGCGGCGCTTCCGTTTGTGGAAGATATCAGCCTGCCGGCAAGGTGAAAGAAAAGCATGGGCTATGGTGAAGACGCGCTACACCAAGCTGAACCCGAACCATATGGCCGAAGTTGGACCGGCCGGGCCAGATGGGCAAGAAATTCCCGTGAGTCTGGTATATGACCAGGTGGCGTTAGCTGCAAAGTATTCTCAACAGGATTGTAAGCTAGATAGCCTGTTGGATGGTATAGAGGATGAATATAATCAGTCCAAATGACTGTGTAATTCGATGGACATAAGTAGCCCCTAGCCGGATTAAAATCATTTTTCATGGCGGACCTTTTCGCTTCAGCCCTCGGATCCTAAAGTACAGGGTGTGTCCGAATACCCGCTCGGTTGTAAAACCGGAGTATGCATGGAAACCAGGCGTAGGGGTCATAAGTGCTTGAAGACAAGTACCCACCTAGTTATGTTATATTACATGGATAGTAAGAAACATCTTCCAGAGAGAATAGTTCCGTTAAGGGTTCCTTTCCCTGGGTAGGCATGCGACAACGCACATGTGCGGACTGCGAACAAAGGCGCAGGATACAAAACTTCTAGGGATTTACATTATGATAAACGAAGACATCTTTTGTTCACCGGCCGAATATTCTCTTAAGGAAACTAGCTTTTGTCTTCACCCAGTCTGAGGTACACATCCGTCTCAACCGGCAATAACAATCGCAGAGGTGCTCCCCTTTCTAGCCAAATTAACGGGAACATAGGGCATAAACACAGGAGCCAGGCAACCCAGCTTGGCCACGTCTTAAGTCATATCGATGCATATAATGGTGAATAAAAGGCACACATGGAAAATACATGTATGATGGGTAAAAAGCCCTTTAGAGTAAGTTATGTATGGCTTCCGTATAGGAATCCCCCAGGTATTGTTTGCACACAAAGTGCGACCGAAATAATCTGGGAATCCGCACTATATTAAATACTTCGTGTGAAGAGAAAAAGATCGAGAAAGGAAAAAAGGGGGGAGCATAATTGAAAAAGGAGGGTTAAGGAGATGAACACTAAGTTCGGCGCTAGGCGTAGAATCTCCGGAGTCTGGCCACGTTCCATGGGTTCGGCTCGAGTCTGTTATCAGACGCATTACGTAAGCGGTATGCTCCCCGGTGAGAACTTTGTCGATGATGAAGGGCCCTTCCCAGTTGGGTTTGAGCTTGTCCTTCTTCTTCTCCAGTAAGCATAGAACGAGTTCGCCAATATTATAAGTTTGGCCCGCATTTCTCTGCTTTGGTATCGTCGAGCCTGTTGCTGATAGAATGCGGAACGGGCCTTAGCAACATCGCGTTCCTCCTCCAGGGCATCCAAATTATCCTACCGATCTAAATCGGCTTCCTTATCTTCGTACATGGGTACGCGTGGCGAATCATGTATTATGTCGCAAGGTAGTACTACTTCCGTACCGTACACCATAAAAAATGGTGTATATCCGGTGGTGCGATTCGGTGTGGTCCGCAGCCCCCAAAGTACGGAGTCGAGCTCCTCGACCCAATGAGTATCCGACTCTGTCAAGGATCGCAGTAGTCTGGGTTTGATGCTGCTCATGATGAGACCGTTTGCCCGTTCGACCTGGCCATTTGTTTGAGGATAGATGGAAGCATAGTCGAGCTTAATGCCCATTTTGCCGCACCAAGATTTCACCTCGTCGGCCATGAAATTTGAGCCATTATCGGTGATGATACTGTGGGGGACACCGTATCGGTCTACGACCCTGGATATAAAGTCTATCACTAGTCCGGATTCGGCCGTTTTCACTGGTTTGGCTTCTATCCATTTGGTGAACTTATCTACCATGAGCAATAAGTATTTTTTTCTTGTGGCTCCCCCCTTTAAGGGGTCCAACCATATCCAGCCCCCAGAACACGAAGGGCCAAGTTATAGGGATTGTTTGGAGAGCGGTAGGGGGCATATGACTCTGATTGGCAAAGAGCTAGCAACCGACGCAGTGTTGGACAAGGTCCTGTGCGTCTGCTCGGGCCGTCGGCCAATAGAAACCTGTACGGAAGGCCTTGCTGATTAGTGCTCGAGCCGCGGCATGGTGCCCACCCAGTCCGGCATGGATTTCAGGCAAGAGCTGCCGCCCTTCCTCTTCGGAGATGCACCTTTGGAGCACTCCGGTGGCACTTTTCTTATAGAGTTCCCCTTCATGGACCTTGTAATCTTTAGAACGCCAAATGATGCAGCGTGCTTCATTTTGGTCTTCAAGGAGCTCCTGTCTATTTAGGTAGGCGAAGCAAGGCTCAATCCACGGGGCGATGACAGCCATTATTTCGTGGGCTGACGATGTTATTTCGGTGGTAGAACCTCCGATTATGTCTGATAGTTCGGAATCTGGGGATGTATTCGGATCCGTGATGGTATTGCCGGAGTCCCCTTTCCATATCACGGATGGCTTGAACAGCCTTTCCAGGAATATGTTAGGTGGGACAGGGTCGCGTTTAGCGCCGATGTGGGCAAGGACATCTGCCGCTTGATTGTTTTCTCGAGCCACGTGGTGAACGAACCGAGCTGACATTTTAAGGATGGCATTACGGTAGGCCGCCATTTTCGGATCCTTGGCATCAAAGTCTCCGTTTATTTGTGATATTGTGAGGTTTGAATCCCCGCGCACCTCTAGGCGTTGAATGCCCATAGAGACTGCCATCCGAAGACCGTGCAACAGAGCCTCATATTCGGCTGCATTGTTGGAGTCTGTGTATAATATTTGGAGGACGTATTGGACCGTGTCTCCGGTGGGAGACGTCAGGACTACACCCGCTCCCAGTCTGGCCAGCATTTTAGAACCGTCGAAGTGCATGATCCAGTTAGAGTATGTGCCGTACTCTTTAAGGAGTTCGGTCTCCGTCCATTCGGCGACAAAGTCAGCTAATACTTGCGATTTGATAGCCCGTCGAGGCTTGTATATTATATCAAACGGAAGGAGCTCAATGGCCCATTTGGCAATCTGGCCCATGGCATCGCAGTTATTTATTATATCGTTTAGTGGTACTTCGGAGGCCACTGTAATCGAACACTCCTGAAAAAAGTGTCGTAGCTTTCAGGATGCCATGAAGACCGCGTATGCTATTTTTTGATAGTGTGGGTATCGGGATTTGCATGGGGTGAGGACCATGGATACGTAATAAACCGGCTTCTGTAGCGGGAATTTGTATCCGTCCACCTCTCGTTCGACGACGAGTACTGCGCTTACAACTTGATGTGTTACACCTATAGATAGTAGCATAGGTTCGCCGATATTTGGCGCTGTTAGGACTGGATTACTAGCCAATAAGGTCTTTATTTCATCGAGTCGGGCCGCGGCTGCATCCGTCCATACGAATTGTTCGGTGCGTCGAAGAAGGCGGTAAAGAGGCAATGCCTTTTCTCCTAACCTGGAGATAAAGCGGCTCAAAGCAGCCACGCATCCAGCTAGTTTCTGGATGTGTTTGAGGTTTGTTGGTATAGCCAACTGCGACAAAGCTCGGATTTTTGCCGAATTAGCTTCAAATCCTCTATTAGAAACGATGAAGCCCAGCAGTTTTCCGGAGGGGACGCTGAAAACGCATTTCTCCGGATTCAGCTTGATGTGTATGTTCGTAGGTTGTCGAACGTAAGCCTCCAGTCATCTATTAGGGTTTCGACGTGTCTTGTTTTTATGACTACGTCGTCCATGTATGCCTCCACTGTTTTGCCGATTTCCTTTTCCAGGCACGTTTGAATCATGCGTTGATAGGTTGCTCCAGCATTCTTAAGGCCGAAAGGCATAGTGTTGAAGCAGAAAGGGCCATATGGCGTTATGAAAGCTGTTGCAGCTTAGTCAGACTATGCCATATTTATTTGATGGTATCCGGAGTATGCGTCGAGGAAACAGTGGGAGTCGTGTCCCACTGTGGCATCTATGATTTGATCGATGCGAGGGAGGGGAAAGGGATCCTTGGGGCAAGCCTTGTTAAGTTCTTTGAAGTCGACGCATAGGCGCCATGATTTGTCCTTCTTTGGTACCATTACCAAGTTCGTGAGCCAATCCGGATGTTTGATATCTCTGATGAATCCGGCCTCAAGTAGCTTGGCTAGCTCCTCCCCCATGGCTTGCCATTTGGGCTTTGAAAATCGCCTTAGGGTCTGTTTAACAGGTTTGTATCCCTTCAGTATGTTAAGGCTGTGTTCGGCCAATTTGCGTGGGATGCCCGGCATGTCCGATGGGTGCCAGGAAAAGATATCCCAATTCTCGCGTAAGAAGTCGTGCAGTGCGGCGTCCATAGCGGGGTTCAACTATGTCCCGATGGAAGCTGTCTTCGTGGGGTCCGTTGGGTAAACTTGGAATTTGACTATCTCATCTGCGGGTTTAAATGAGGTGGACTTGGGTCGCTTGTCGAGTATCACGTCGTCCCTGTCCATGATGGCGCGCAACGTTGTTAATTCTTCTGCCGCTAGGGCTTCGGATAGTGCTTCCAAGGCTAGTGCTGCGTTTTTGTTTTCGGCGTGGAGTGCGACGTCTGGATCACTAGCTAGAATGATGATTCCATTGGGTCCGGGCATTTTGAGCTTCATGTACCCGTAATGGGGTATGGCTTGAAAGCTTGCAAATGTGTCCCGCCCTAGAAGGGCGTGGTATCTGCTGTTGAAAGGAGCCACTTGGAAGGTGATTTCTTCGGACCTGTAATTCTCTGGGGTGCTGAATACCACATCGAGTGTGATTTTTCCCGCACACCGTGCCTCCCGACTAGGGATAATTCCCCTGAAGGTTGTGCCGCTTTGTTCAATGCGGCTTTTGTCAATTTCCATCTTCTTGAGTGTTTCTTCATAGATTAGGTTTAATCCGCTTCCGTCGTCCATGAGTACTTTAGTGAGCCGAAAGCCGTCCACTATTGGGCTGAGGACCAGAGCGGCCGGCGCCCGGACGGACTGGAATTGGGGTTCGTCACTGGCATTGAAAGTTATAGCAGTGTCGTTCCACGGATTTATTTTTGCCACATGGCAGATATCAGCGGAGCTTCGATGAGCTCGCTTGCGCCTATTGTTTGAGGCGAAGGTCTCGAAGACTGTTAGTACCGTATTGTGTTCCTTGGCGGGATGTGGTTCTACTTTATGGCTCTCGAGGAGATCCTCGCCACTCTTAGCTACCAGCCGGAGTATCCAACATGCTCTAAGGCTATGGGTCTGCGTTGCGTCCGGCGTGCTGTGAAGCTTACATGGCCCGTTGAGCCATTCTTCCAATACGGTTCCACGCCTTGGGGCGGGTTTTCGTTTCTTGGGAATTGAGTTGGTCGACTTACAAGAGTTCGGCCATTTAGTTCGGACAAAGGTTCTGGTGAGGGCCGTACTATCCCAAAATTCTGTTTGGGTCTTCCAGGCACTTTCCATCGCACAATACTTTTGTACTATGGTTGCCAAGTCCGCAAAGTGCACTATGTCACAGCGACTTATAGCTTTAAGGAGTCCTTTGTTCGTGCAGTTTCTGCAGAAAAGAGAGACTACGTCCTCCTTGTGGAGGTCCTTGACCTTGTTAAGAGCAAGGAGAAATTTGGCCCAGTAACAGTGTACCGTCTCCTGGGGCTCCTGCCTGATACGGGAGAGATGGTTTAAGTCCGAGCGAGCATCGTTTGCTGAATCCGAATTCTGATCCGGTCTGATGCCCGGGGGCACGGAAAGTTCCGAGCCTGACAGTTCGGGATCTAGAGTATTACCTAATCCCTTCGGCCCAGCGCCCGATTCTAAGTCCGGGATCTGGGTCATGTCTTCCTTTGGGTGGGTGTTTGGCTCACTTAGTTTGGTGATCCGGACATAATTCGTCCTCAAAGTTGAGGGGCAACCCACGTGTGGTTCCTCCACTACCGCTATCTCATGGGTGGCCGGCGAGGATATAATGTCCCTTTGGTCGGGTTTAAGCCCAATCCGGTCATAGTCCGTAGAGATTCCCTAAGTGGCGATGCGATCCAAGAGCTCATTAAGAGAGGAGAACTCAATCGGATCCATCTTTTCGGCAAGCTCCGAATCGATGTGAATGTTATGTGTGATGACCCGAGAGGCCATCGTTGGCACAACAGCCGATGGGCGGTCATAAGGAAGCCGCCAAGCCGGAGAGTCTGGCCTACAGCCAGCGCTCCCCCAGAGGTGATGTTGTCCTTGACAACGAGATGAGCCATCGAGCCTTTGCAGCGACAACACAGAGGAACTCTCAATGAAAGCACCAATGTCGGTGTCAAAACTGGCGAATCTTGGGTAGGGGGTCCCGATCTGTGCGTCTTAGGCTGATGGTAACAGGAAGCAAGGGACACAATGTTTACCCAGGTTCGGGCCCTCTCGATGGAGGTAAAACCCTACTTCCTACTTGATTAATATTGAAGATATGAGTAGTACAAGAGTAGATCTACCACGAGATCATAGAGGCTAAACCCTAAGAGCTTGCCTATGATGGTATGATTGTAATTGTGAACGGCCTTCTAAAGGACCATGATCTCCGGTTTATATAGACACCGGAGAGCTAGGGTTTACATGGAGTCGATTACAAGGAAGGAAATATAATATCCGAATCGCCAAGCTTGTCTTCCACGCAAAGGAAAGTCCATCCGGACATGAGCCGAAGTCTTGAGCCTTGTATCTTGACGCTTCTATAGTCCGGACGATGTATATAGTCCGGCTGTCCGGATAACCCCTAATCCAGGACTCCCTCAGGCATGACATATTCACACCTATGATGTGGTAACTAAGCAGAAGGCATTTCAACAAATTAGAAGCACTGCAAGCAAGACACCATATGAAAGATGCAACCAATATCACTCTGCCAAGTTCAAATTGTATGGCGTTTCAACAAGTTAGAAGTAGTACATGCTAGAAATCATATGCAAGACACAACCAATATCACACTAGCGACTTAAAGGTGCCTTATCAGAAGTGACTGCTGTGGGATATGCAAGAACTGTAGTCTGATGTAAGAACATCGTGTGATCAGATATAGTATGTTCTAGAAACAGGAACACATGTCATATTCACAGCCATTATGTGTAAAGTAAACAGATGCAATTCAACAAAGTTAGAAGCAATACAAGCTAGAAATCATATGCAACATGCAACCACATATAATAGTGCCAAGTTAGAGCAAGCACCTGCGATGGTGGAGTAGGGGAGATGTGCTCATCATCTACACAACTACGTTGACTGTCTAGCCTTGCATTGTCTTGCGAATCTTGTTGGGAGGATGGCAGAGTAGAATCTGTAGAGAACCTCCATTTCAGTTGCTCAGAAGGACCACCCTCATCCAATGCCTTGCCAATTTCCTTCAGCTTTATTGATTTTGCATTGTGAGGTCAAACCGACTAGAAAAAGGAATATAATTCGCTCTTCATAACTCATTCATGCATGATACTGACGAACACTACTCTAATGAAAGGCAAAGTAATGATAAGAGGATGGAATATGTCCGAAAAAATGGACGGCTTGACATATTCACACCTATGATGTGGTAACTAAGCAGAAGGCACTTCACCAAATTAAAAGCACTGCAAACTAGACACCATATGGAAGGTGCAATCAATATCACTCTGCCAAGTTAAAACTGTCTCGTCATAGGTGGCGTTCATCAAACTAGAAGCAATACATGCTAGAAATCATATTCAAGATGTAAACCAATATCACACTGCCAACTTAAAGGTGTCCTATCATAAGTGACTCATGCAGGATACACAAGCAGAGTAGTTTCATGTAAGAATATGGTGTGATAGACATATATAGTATGTACCAAAAATAGGAAAGCATGTCATATTCACACGTATCATGTGTAAGCTAAACAGATGTAGTTTACACTAATTAGGAGAAATACAAGCTAGACACCATATGCAACATGCAACCAGATATCACACTGCCAAGTTAGAGCAAGCACCTTGGATGGTGGAGTAGGGGAGCGGAGACTTGGACCTTGTAATGCACTATCAGTACAAGGAGAATCGGTACAGATGCTCCGTTTATGTTGCTGCAGAGGACCACCATCATCGCCTTTCTTACTCTTTTCCTTCCTCTTTCTTGATTTTGCCTTGTCAAGTTAAACCCACAAGAAAAAGGAATAAAATCCGCTCTTCAGAACTCATTGATGCATGATACTGACGAACACTACTTTCATGTAAGGCAGCCGCATGATAGGAGGATGGAATATGTATGAAAAACAGGACGGCGTGACATATTGACATGTATGATGTATAAAATGTAAACTAAGCACAAGGTGCTTGAAATCATATGAAAGATGAAACCAATATCACTCTACCAAATTAAAAGGGTGCCCTCACAAATGTATTTAACCAAATTAGAAGCAATACATGGCAACATACTAGAAATAATATGCAATATGCAACGAATAAAGGTGACTCATCGTAAGTGATTGATGCAGGATACAAAAGAGAGGTAGTTTCATGTAAGAACAAGGTTAACACATAAATGTAGTGTGTAGCAAAAAAAGGAAGGCATGTCATATTCACAGGTATAATGTGTAAACTAAGAAGATGCAATTTACCCTAATTAGAAGCATTACAAGCTAGACACCGTATGCAACATGCAACCACATATCACACTACGAAGTTAGAGCAAGCACCTGTGATGGTGGTGTAGGGGAAGTGCGGTCTTCAAGTACACAACTACGTTCAATATCTTGATTTAGGCTTGTTCTTTCTTGAGAATCATGTGGAGAGGATGAAATTGCATTCTTTATAAGAGTAGCGCATCTCATATTAACCCACGGGCGTGACTGACTCATCATAAGAGATAGATGCAGGATACACAAGAATAGTAGTTTGATGTAAGAACATGGTGTGATAGGCAGATGTAGTATGTACCAAAAACAGGAAGGCGTGTCATATTCACATGTATAATGTGTAAGCTAAGGATATGCAATTTAACAAATTAGGAGCAATACAAGCTAGGCACCATATGCAACATGCAACCAGATATCACACTGCCATGTTAGAGCAAGCACCATGGATTGTGGAGTAGGGGAGATGAGATTTGGAACTAGCACTGTGATGACCCACAAGTATAGGGGATCTATCGTAGTCCTTTCGATAAGTAAGAGTGTCGAACCCAACGAGGAGCAGAAGGAAATGATAAGCGGTTTTCAGTAAGGTTTTCTCTGCAAGCACTGAAATAGTAGGTGATAGATAGTTTTGTGAAAAGATAAATAGTAACGAGCAAAAGTAAATAAAGTAAATAAGGTGCAGCAAGGTGGCCCAATCCTTTATGTAGCAAAGGATAAGCCTGGACAAATTCTAATAATAAGGAATAAGCTCCCGAGGACACATTGGGAATTATCGTCAAGCTAGTTTCATCACATTCGTAAGATTCGCGTTTGGTACTTTGATAATTTGATATGTGGGTGGACCGGTACTTGGGTACTGCCCTAACTTGGACAAGCATCTCACTTATGATTAACCCCTATTGCAAGCATCCGCAACTACAAAAGGAGTATTAAGATAAACCTAACCACAACATTAAACATATGGGCCCATATGAACCCCTAACGAAGCAACGCATAAACTAGGGTTTAAGCTTCTGTCACTCTAGCAACCCATCATCTACTTATTACTTCCCTATTCCTTACTCTAGGCCCAAATAATGGTGAAGTGTCATGTAGTCGACGTTCACATAACACCACTAGAGGAGAGACAACATACATCTCATCAAAATATCGAACGAATACCAAATTCACATGACTACTAATAGCAAGACTTCACCCATGTCCTCAGGAACTAAAGTAACTACTCACAAAGCATAATCATGTTCATAATCATAGGTGTAATAATATGCATTAAGGATCTGAACAAATAATATTCCACCAAGTAAACCAATAACAACTACAAGGAGTAATCAACACTACTAGCAACCCACAGGTACCAACTTGTTGTTTTGGATACAAGATTGGATACAAGAGATGAACTAGGGTTTGATAGGAGATGGCGCTGGTGAAGATGTTGATGGAGATTGACCCCCTCCCAATGAGAGGATCGTTGGTGATGACGTTGGTGATGATTTCCCCATTCCGGAGGGAAGTGTCCCCGGCAGAACAGCTCCGCCAGAGCCCTAGATTGATTCCGCCAAGGTTCCGCCTCATGGCGACGGAGTTTCGTCCTGTAAGCTTGCCCACGAATTTTTCCAGGACAAAACCCTTCATATAGCAGAAGATGGTCGCTAGAAGCCCACCAGGGGGCCCAGGAGATAGGGCCGCGTCCTATAGGGGGGGCGCCCCTGTCTCCTGGACAGGGTGTGGGCCCCCTGGCCTATTTCTTTCGCTCATAAATTCTTAATAAATCCAAAAAGTGGTTTCGTGGAGTTTCAGGACTTTTGGAGTTGTGCAGAGTAGGTTTCCAACATTTGCTCCTTTTTCAGCCAGAATTCCAGCTGCCAGCATTCCTCCACTTCATGGTAAACCTTATAAAATAAGAGAGAATAGTCATAAGTATTGAGATATAATGTGTAATAACAGCCCATAATGCAATAAATATTGATATAAAAGCATGATGCAAAATGGATGTATCAACTCCCCCAAGCTTAGACCTCACTTGTCCTCAAGCGGAAACTGAGATCGAGAAATATGTCCACATGTTTAGAGATAGAGGTGTCGATAAAAATAAAATACGGACATGACGGCATCATGATCATTCTAATAACAGCAACATATATAGATTTTGTCATATGATTTCCTATGTTCAAGTAATAAGCAATTCACAATGTCAAGTATGGTTCATAAACTTCATTGGGAACTAACAAACTATAATCTCAGTCACTGAAGCAATTGCAATTTATTGTAACATCAGAAAGAGTCAATAATAGAGCTTTTCATCAAGATCACATACTCAACTATCTCGTAGTCCCCCATAATTGTTAACACTCACTCAATACTTGTGGTTATAGAGTTTCAGCCGGACACTGAGAAAGATAGGGGCTTATTATGTTGCCTCCCAACATATTCACCTTTAGGTGATGTCAACAATAATAGCCTATGCCAACTTACATTCAATTTGATATATGTAACATGACCTTTCAAACACGAGGAGCTTGCCAAAGGATAAAATGAAAAAGTGGAAGGGCGAGGATCACCTTGACTCAAGCATAAAGTAAAAACATAAAGTAAAAGATAGGCCCTTCGCAGAGGGAAGCAGAGGTTGTCATGCACTTTCAGGGTTGGATACACAAAATCTTAATGCAAAAGAACATCACTTTGTATTGCCCCTTGTATGTGGACCTTTATTATGCACTCAGTCGCTTTTGTTACTTCCACAACAAGTTCGTACAAAGCTTATTTTCTCTGCATACTTGAAGGATCTTACTCAATCCATAGGTAGGTATGGTGGACTCTCCTGGCAAAACTGGGTTTAAGGAAGTTTGGAAGCACAAGTAGTATCTCTACTTGGTGCAAGGAGTTTTGTCTAGCATGAGGGGGAAAGGCAAGCTCAACATGTTCAGAAGGTCACTGACAATATACTTTAACTGAGATGTCGGAAAACATAAACCATTACGTTGTCTTCCTTGTCCAACATCAATTCTTTTAGCATGCCATGCTTAATGAGTGCTTCACAATCATAAAAGATGTCCAAGATAATATATCTATATGTGAACCCCTCTTTCCTTATCACTTCCTATTAATTGCAATGATGACCAAGGCTACGTTCATCAACTCTCAACAATTTTTATGCCTCATACTTTCTATGTGTGAAGTCATCACTATCCATAAGATCAATATGAACTCTTTTGTTCTTTCTACTTTCTCAAGATCATAGCAACATAGCAAAGCCCTTGACTCAACACTAATCTTTATTATAGATAGCACACGGACTCGCTTACAAAAAGAGATCACAACGAAAACTCAAAACTACTTGATATCAAAACTTTGAACTAATAGATCAAGATACTACTAAAAGGATCGAACTAAATAAAGCGGTAAAGATAGGAGTGTGATCGTGATACGATACCGGGGCACCTCCCCCAAGCTTGGCAGTTGCCAGGGGGAGTGCCTATACCCATGTGATTATTTCTTCGGAGGTGGTGAAGTAGGAGTTGTTGATGGAGTAGGCTTGTCATCCATCTTCCAAGGCATAGGCACTCCATCATAAAAGGATGATCGAGTCTCCGGGATCCTTAAATCTGCAGCCAAACTGATTCGCTTGAAACTATATTCATACTCACAGTTCTGGTTTTGCAGGTCATAAATCTGGGCTTGGAGATGCTCAATTTTCTCTTGAAGCTTGAAGATGGTCTCCCCAATGTCTTTGGCATCTAGCTTGTGGTTGTTGGTGAACTCCATGATCATCATCTGGTTGGCGTTGAGTCCTTGCTCCACCATCCCTTGGCACTTGAAAACTTCTTGTTCCATGGCTTCGAGCTTTGTCTCCATGCTCCCGGTATGCCTTGGTCCTTCCACATCGCGGATGTGCAACAACCCCTCACGCACCTCAATGGTTTGAGGGTGATGCAGCACCTCCGCAAGATAGGGGTTGATAACCCTCTCGGAAAACTTGTCCTTGGAAGCACTTGAAGACGACATGATGCTCTAGATCTGAAACAGAAACAGCTCGAAACGAAAATAGAGGATATTTGCGTGATACGGTGGCCAAAACCTTCGGGAGTATATATAATGAATTTTTACCGACCAAAATACGTAACATATAAGAAAACGGAGTCCGGGAGGCACACGAGGTGCCCACGAGACAGGGGGCGCGCACTCCTCTCTCGTGGGAGCCTCGTGTCCCTTTCGGACTACTTCTTTCTTCCTAAAATTCTTAAATAATCCAAAACTGATGAAAATTACCATTAGAGTTGTTTTGGAGTCGGTAAACTTACCGTACCACGTACCTATGCCTTTTCGGAGTCTGGAACGTTCTAGAAAATGTCTCTTATGTACTCCTCTCGGGTTATGGTTTCAATAATATTAGTTTCAACATTGATAGGGTTACCTGAAATATAATGCTTGATTCTTTGACCATTAACCACCCTAGGATTTGTGCCTTCAAAGTTGTTAATTTTTATAGCACCGGAACAATAGACCTCCTCGATAACATAGGGACCTTCCCATTTTGAGAGAAGTTTTCCTACAAAAAATCTTAAACAAGAGTTGAATAATAACAAATAATCTCCTACGTTAAACTCACGCTTTTGTATCCTTTTATCATGCCAGCGTTTGACTTTTTCTTTGAAGAGCTTGGCATTCTCATAAGCTTGGGCTCTCCATTCATCAAGTGAGCTAATATCAAACAACCTCTTCTCACCGGCGAGTTTGAAGTCATAATTGAGCTCTTTAATAGCCAATATGCTTTATGTTCAAGTTCAAGAGGTAAATGATATGCTTTTCCATAAACCATCTTATATGGAGACATACCCATAGGATTTTTGTATGCAGTTCTATAGGCCCATAATGCATCAAGTTTTTTGGACCAATTTTTTCTAGATCTATTCACAGTCTTTTGCAAAATTAATTTGAGCTCTCTATTGCTCAACTCTACTTGACCACTAGACTGTGGGTGATAAGGAGATGCAATTCTATGATTGACATCGTATTTAGCAAGCATCTTACGGAAAGCACCATGAATAAAGTGTGAACCACCATCAGTCATAAGATATCTAGGGACTCCAAACCTCGGAAAAATTACTTCTTTAAGCATTTTAATAGAAGTGTTATGATCAGCACTACTAGTTGGAATAGCTTCTACCCACTTAGTAACGTAATCAATAGCAACTAAAATATGTGTATAACCATTGGAAGCAGGAAAAGGTCCCATATAATCAAAGCCCCAAACATCAAATGGTTCAATAACAAGAGAATAATTCATAGGCATTTCTTGACGTCTACTAATGTTACCTATTAGTTGGCATTCATCACATGATACGACAAACTTACGAGCATCTTTGAAAAGAGTAGGCCAATAAAAACTAGATTGTAGTACCTTGTGTGCACTTCTATCTCCAGCGTGGTGTCCTCCATAGGATTCAGAGTGACACTTGCGTAGGATTTGTTCCTGTTCATGCTCAGGCACACAACGTCTAATAATACCATCTACTCCTTCTTTATAAAGGTGTGGATCATCCCAGAAGTAATGTCTTAAATCATAGAAGAACTTTTTATTTTGCTGGTATGTGAAACTAGGCGGTATATATTTAGCAACAATGTAATTAGCATAGTCAGCATACCAAGGAGCAGTACGAGAAGCATTGACAACCACTAATTGTTCATCAGGAAAGCTTTTATTAATAGGCAGTGGGTCATCAAGAACATTCTCTAAGCTAGACAAGTTGTCTACAACGGGGTTCTCAGCTCCCTTTCTATCAATAATATGCAAGTCAAACTCTTGGAGCAAGAGAACCCATCTGATGAGTCTAGGCTTAGCATCATTCTTTTCCAGAAGATATTTAATAGCAGCATGATCAGTGTGAATAGTAACTTTGGAATCAACAATATAAGGTCTAAACTTATCACATGCAAACACAACTGCTAAGAATTCTTTTTCAGTGGTAGCATAATTTCTCTGGGCAGTATCAAGAGTCTTACTAGCATAATGGATAACATTGAATTTCTTATCGACTCTTTGACCTAAAACAGCACCTACAACATAATCACTAGCATCACACATAATTTCAAAAGGTAAGTTCCAATCAGGTGGCTGAACAATAGGTGTTCTGATCAAAGCTTTCTTAAGTGTTTCAAATGCGTATACACAATCATCCTCAAAGATAAAAGGAATATCTTTTTGCAATAAATTAGTCAGAGGCCTAGAGATTTTAGAAAAGTCCTTAATGAACCTCCTATAAAACCGGCATGACCAAGGAAACTTCTTATACCTTTTATGTCCTTGGGACATGGCATCTTTTCAGTAGCATCAACTTTGGCTTTATCAACTTCAATACCTCTCTCAGAGATCTTGTGCCCCAAGACAATGCCTTCATTAACCATAAAGTGACACTTTTCCCAATTCAGGACAAGACTAGTGTCTTCACATCTCTGCTAAACTCGATCAAGGTTGCTCAAACAATCATCAAAAGAGGATCCATAGACGGAGAAGTCATCCATGAACACCTCACAAATCTTTTCACAAAAATCAGAAAATATAGCCATCATGCATCTTTGAAAGGTAGCAGGTGCATTACATGAACCAAAAGGCATACGTCTATAAGCAAAAGTACCAAAAGGGCAGGTAAAAGTAGTTTTAGATTGATCCCCCGCTGACACAGGTATTTGAGAGAAGCCAGAATAACCATCTAGAAAGCAAAAATGTGTGTGTTTGGATAGCCTTTCTAGCATTTGATCAATAAAAGGTAAAGGGTAATGATCTTTCTTAGTGGCTTTGTTTAACTCACGGAAATCAATTACCACCCTATAGCCTGTAATAATTCTTTGCGGGGTCAATTCATCTTTATCATTAGGAACAACGGTAATACCTCCCTTTTTAGGGACAAAATGAACAGGGCTTACCCATTCACTATCAGTAACGAGATAAATAATACCTGCCTCAAGGAGTTTTAGTATCTCCTTTCTCACCACTTCCTTCATTTTGGATTTAATCGTCTTTGAGGATCTCTAACAGGTTTGGCATCTTTCTCCACTGAAATTTTGTGTTGACATAATGTGGGACTAATGCCCTTGAGATCATCCAGGGTATATCCAATAGCAGCTCGGTGCTTCTTTAGAGTTTTCAATAATCTTTCTTCTTCTTTCTCTGAATGGTTAGCACTAATAATAACATGATATATTTATTTTTCATCAAGATAAGCATACTTGAGATTATCAGGTAAGGGTTTGAGTTCAAACACGGGATCACCCTTGGGTGGAGGGGGGTCCCCAAGAATTTCAACGGGAAGATTATGTTTTAGCATAGGTTCTTGTTTAAGGAACACTTCATCTATTTCTTCCCTTTCCTTTATAAACATATCGTTTTCATGGCCTAGCAAATATTGTTCTAACGGATTAGTTGGAGGAACAGCAATGGAAGCAAGACCAATAATCTCATCCTTACTAGATGATTCCTTTTCACGATGTTGTCTACTAAACTTATCGAAATTAAACTCATGAGACATACCATCTAAGCCAACAGTGACAATATTCTTTTCACAATCAATCTTAGCACTAGCAGTATGCAAGAAAGGTCTACCAAAAATAATGGGACAAAAATCATCTTGTGGGGAACCGAGAACAAGAAAATCAGCAGGGTATTTAATCTTTCCACACAAGACTTCAACATCTCTTACAATCCCAATAGGTTTAATGGTGTCCCTATTAGCAAGCTTAATTGTAACATCAATATCTTCTAATTCAACCGGTGCAATATCGTGCATAATTTCTTTATAAAGATCATAATGTATCGCATTAGCACTAGCACCCATATCACATAAGCCATGATAAGAATGATCTCCTATTTTAACAGAAATAACAGGCGTGCCTATAACAGGTCTACGTACCTTAGTATCGGGTCTAGCAATATTAGCAGTTTCACCCACGAAAGAAATAACATGCCCATCTAGGTCTTCATCCAAGAGATTTTTAATCATAGCAATACTAGGTTCAACATTAATTTGCTCAGGAGGTGTATAAGTCCTAGTATTACTCTTACGAACAACACTTGAAGCTTTAACATGATCTTTTATCCAAACAGGAAAAGGAGGTTTTTCAACATAAGTAGTAGGAATAATAGGATCACTATATGTAATAGTCTTTTCTTCGACTGTAATAGGTGCAACTACTTTCACTTCAACAGGCGGATTATATTTAAACCACTTCTCTTTAGGGAGATCAACGTGAGCAGCAAAAGTTTTACAAAAAGTAGCTACTATCTCAGAGTCAAGTCCATACTTAGAGCTAAATCCACGGAAAGCGTCGGTATCCATAAAAGATTTAACACAATCAAACTTAGGTGTCATACCTGACTCCTTACCATCGTCGGAACCCCAATCTTCAGTGTTGCATTTAATTCTTTCCAATAAGTCCCATTTGAAATCAATAGTCTTCAGCATATAGGAACTAGCACAGGAAGTATCGAGCAATTGCAATTATCAAGAGAAAGCCGATCATAAAAATTCTGAATAATCATTTCCCAAGAGAGCTCATGATTGGGGCATGAATATAACATTGACTTAAGCCTCCCCAAGCTTGAGCAATGCTTTCTCCTTCGCGAGGCCAGAAATTATATATGTAATTGTGATCACGATGAACAAGATGCATAGGATAGAACTTCTGGTGAAATTCCAATTTCAATCGCTTATAATTCCAAGATCTTGTGTCATCACATAGCCTATACCATGTCATTGCATCTCCCTTAAAAGATAAAGGGAAGACCTTCCTTTTGACAACATCATCGGAATACCTGCAAGCTTAAATAATCCGCAAACTTCATCCACAAAGATAAGGTGTAAGTCGGGATGCAAAGTTTCGTCTCCTGCAAAAGGATTAGCTAGCAGTTTTTCTATCATACCCGAAGGAATCTCAAAGTGAATATTTTCATAAAGTTCAGTAGGATGAGGAGCATATCTTTGCTCCTCTGGTTGGGGTGAAGATACCCCAAACAAGCCACTCAAAGGATTAGTTTCCATAGTGACTAGTAACAGAAAGTATCAGCACACTAAATAAATGTTTCATTACCAAGTTCCACTCACCAGGAGCGCTACGCTCTCCGGCAACAGCGCCAGAAAAGAGTCTTGATGACCCACAAGTATAGGGGATCTATCGTAGTCCTTTCGATAAGTAAGAGTGTCGAACCCAACGAGGAGCAGAAGGAAATGATAAGCAGTTTTTAGTAAGGTTTTCTCTGCAAGCACTGAAATAGTAGGTGATAGATAGTTTTGTGATAAGATAAATAGTAACAAGCAAAAGTAAATAAAGTAAATAAGGTACAACAAGGTGGCCCAATCCTTGATGTAGCAAAGGATACGCCTGGACAAATTCTAATAATAAGGAAGAAGCTCCCGAGGACACATTGGGAATTATCGTCAAGCTAGTTGCATCACATTCGTAAGATTCACGTTCGGTACTTTGATAATTTGATATGTGGGTGGACCGGCACTTGGGTACTGCCCTAACTTGGACAAGAATCCCACTTATGATTAACCCCTATTTCAAGCATCCACAGCTACAAAAAGGAGTATTAAGGTAAACCTAACCACAGCATTAAACATATGGGCCCATATGAACCCCTAACGAAGCAACGCATAAACTAGGGTTTAAGCTTTTGTCACTCTAGCAACCCATCATCTACTTATTACTTCCCTATGCCTTCCTCTAGGCCCAAATAATGGTGAAGTGTCATGTAGTCGACGTTCACATAACACCACTAGAGGAGAGACAACATACATCTCATCAAAATATCGAACGAATACCAAATTCACATGACTACTAATAGCAAGACTTCACCCATGTCCTCAGGAACTAAAGTAACTACTCACAAAGCATAATCATGTTCATAATCAGAGGTGTAATAATATGCATTAAGGATCTGAACAAATAATCTTCCACCAAGTAAACCAATAAGTATCAACTACAAGGAGTAATCAACACTACTAGCAACCCACAGGTACCAATTTGTGGTTTTGGATACAAGATTGGATACAAGAGATGAACTAGGGTTTGAGAGGAGATGGTGCTGGTGAAGATGTTGATGGAGATTGAACCCCTCCCGATGAGAGGATCGTTGGTGATGACGTTGGTGATGATTTCCCCCTTCCGAAGGGAAGTGTCCCCGGCGAAAACAGCTCCGCCAGAGCCCTAGATTGATTCCGCCAAGGTTCCGCCTCGTGGTGGCGGAGTTTCGTCCCGTAAGCTTGCCCACGAATTTTTCCAGGACAAAACCCTTCATATAGAAGAAGATGGTCGCCGGAAGCCCACCAGGGGGCCCAGGAGATAGGGGGCGCCCCCCTGTCTCCTGGACAGGGTGTGGGGCCCCTGGCCTATTTCTTTCGCTCATAAATTCTTAATAAATCCAAAAAGTGGTTTCGTGGAGTTTCAGGACTTTTCGAGTTGTGCAGAATAGGTTTCCAACGTTTGCTCCTCTTTCAGCCAGAATTCCAGCTGCCGGCATTCCCCCTCTTCATGGTAAACCTTATAAAATAAGAGAGAATAGCCATAAGTATTGAGATATAATGTGTAATAATAGCCCATAATGCAATAAATATTGATATAAAAGCATGATGCAAAATGGACGTATCACACTGCAGTATGAGTAGCACGAGAATCTGCAGAGATCATCTATTTCGGTTGCTCCAGAGGACCACCATCATTCCATGCCTTCGTCCTTTCAGATTTTGCCTTGTCAAGTAAACACACAAGAAAAAGGAATGAAATTCACACTTCCAAATTCGTTGATGCATGATACTGACGAACACAACTTTTATGTATGGTAACCACATTGTAGGAGGATGGAATATGTATGAAAAACGCTAAGCAGAAGGCATTTCAACAAATTGGAAGCAATGCAATCTAGACACCATATGAAAGATCCAACCAAAATCACTCTACCAAGTTAGATGTGTCTCATTATAAGTGGCACTTCAACAAATTAGAGGCAATACATGTTTGAAATGATATGCATGATGCAACCAATATTACATTGTCAACTTGAAGGTGTATCGTCAGAAGTGATTGATGAGGGATACACAAGAAAAGTAGTTTGATGTAAGAACATGGTTAATAGAAAGACGTAGTATGTACCAAAAACAGGAAGGCATGTCATATTCACAGGTATAATGTGTTAACTAAGCAGATGCAATTTACCCTAATTAGAAGCATTACAAGGTAGACACCATATGCAACATGCAACCACATATCACACTGCCAAGTAAGAGCAAGCACCTGCGATGGTGGTGTAGGGGAATTACGGTCATCAACTAGAGAGCTACATTCACTATCTTCATTTAGCCTTGCTGTTTCTTGAGAATCATGTGGGGAGGTGACACTGCACTCTTTAAACGGGTAGGGCGTCTCACAGTAACCCAATGGGGTGACTGTCTCATCATAAGTGATTGACGAGGGATACAAAAGAGCATTAGTTTGATGTACGAACATGGTTAATAGACTTATGTAGTATGTATCAAAAATAGGAAGGCGTGTCATTATGAAAGGTAAATGTGTAAAGTAAGCAGATGCAATTTAACCAAATTGGAAGCAATACAAGCTAGACACCATATGCAACATGCAACCACATTTGACAACACGAAGTTAAAGCAAGCACCTGGGATGGTTGTGTGTGGCAATTGAGATCATCAACTGCAGAGCTACGTTTACTGTCTCCAACTGCTGACACTGTACCCTTTAGAGCGCTGAAACACTTAGTGCTTATCTTCGAATTACACTGGAGAGACTTCTGTCTTTTCTTTTCTACATTCATCAACACTGTGTTAGAGTCTTAAATACCCATGCATATAAAAACAATAGTGTGAGTATGGGTCAAGTGTGTGCACAATTAGTACAGTGTAAAGGTAGCAGATAGCAGGTCGGTGAGAAATAAATGACAGGAGACATATTGTAGCTCTACAACATGCATGGCACATTAAATTACTACAGGATTCTATGAAAATAACAGTCGACTGAAAACAAATAGGTCAGTCCATTTTTTCTGCACCGTCCGATGTACAAAGAACAGGCAGATCACCTTCATCTACCTCCAGCCAGTCAGTGTTGACGATCTTCCTTGAAACGCCAGCGACCACCGGCCTAGTCCCCTGCCCGTGCCCTCCCCTCGACCTCACCACACCGCCGTGCTTGGCACCGCCCCCCGGCCATCCATTCAAGCCCCGCCGACCTCCAGATCAGGCACAAGCAGCTCCTGCGCCCCACACCCCTTTGACAGACACCGATGCGCCGCTTCCCCGGCGAACAGGCGGACTAGGTGCTCCGCGCGCCTAAGCGGGTGCTGCTTCTTTTAATTGTCGTTCGACTGACCCTGAATTGAAATCCAGGCGGGCTACTGACCTCTAGCAAAGGTGAAATAGTAAAGGGAGGAAACCTTGTGCATTTAGTATCATGAAGAAGATGTAGTAAGACGTGCTCAACCAGTTTCTTTCGTGGGATGAATCGGTGTGAGCACAGACGTAAGATTTGCATGAATAAGGGCAGAGGAGTACCGCTTTCTGCTGGCAGTGTTGTGTCCTCGTTCTGTTTTTCCGACGATCTTCTTGTGGTTCACTGGAAACGAGAAGTTGTGGAGGACGGTGGAGCCTTGGACGAACCCATGGACAAGTTGTTGAGTGTGGTGCGGTAGCCGTCTGTCAGCGGCGAGGAACCAGATCCGAGGTGGTAAACGACGGTGTGGAGGGAACAGCTCTGGTGCGGTGGACGGTTGCGATAGTGGAGTGGCAGCAGTGAGGCGCAGGACGGCATGGTCAGAGTGGTTCTGGTACGACGTACGTCGGAGTCGGCGTCATGGAGGAAACTCTGCCTCGGCTTTAGCTGCTAAGTCCTTGAAGGCGTTGCATTTGCGGTTGCATTGGACTACGACGTCGGGGTACCGGCTCCGGCGTGATGGAGGAGGGCGGCGGTGGATTGGGCACTATGGGTGGAGGACGGAGGAGGCTGGGTTTGCGGCTGGTGGAGAAGGCGTTTTGGCGCCTGAGGGAGTCCTGGATAAGGGGGTATCCGGACTGCCGGACTATATACTTTGGTTGGACTGTTTGGACTATGAAGATACAAGATTGAAGACTCCGTCCCGTGTCCGGATGGGACTCTCCTTTGCATGGAAGGCAAGCTTGGCGATCCGGATAATAGATCTCCTTCTCTGTAACCGACTCTTTGTAACCCTAGCCCCCTCCGGTGTCTATATAAACTAGAGGGTTTTAGTCCGTAGGACAACACAATCATAATCATAGGCTAGCTTCTAGAGTTTAGCCTCTACGATCTTGTGGTAGATCAACTCTTGTAATACTCATATCATCAAGATCAATCAAGCAGGAAGTAGGGTATTACCTCCATCGAGAGGGCCCGAACCTGGGTAAACATCGTGTCCCCAGTCTCTTGTTACCATTAGCCTTAGACGCACAGT
This sequence comes from Triticum dicoccoides, assembly GCF_002162155.2. Lineage (NCBI taxonomy): Eukaryota > Viridiplantae > Streptophyta > Magnoliopsida > Poales > Poaceae > Triticum > Triticum dicoccoides. The sequence continues at coordinate 493,546,853 of NC_041391.1, read as the reverse complement.
TCGGGACCCCCTACCCGAGATCCGCCGGTTTGACACTGACATTGGTGCTTTCATTGAGAGCTCCTCTGTGTCGTCATTATAAGGCTTGATGGCTACTTCAATCTTCAAAAACATAGTCCAAGGTGAGACTTTTATCCCCGGACAGGTCTTTGTGTTCGGCGGCTTCGCACTGCGGGCCAATTCGCTTGGCCATCTGGAGCAGATCGACAGCTATGCCCCTGGCCATCAGGTCAGATTCGGAAACTTGAACTGCACGGTCGATATCCGTGGAGACTTAATCTTTGATGGATTCAAGCCTGCTTCAAAAGCGTCGGATGGTCACAACGAGCACGGCTTAAATATGCTGTCAGACAGTATTCAGGATATCGCCTCTATAGCTGCTCCGGACCTAAATCTGGGACAGACCGCGTCGCCCGAGGACGGGTGGATGGACCCCGCCATAGAAACCGCATACTCTTCGGCTGTAGATCCGAACACTGATCCCGCCCTTAAGGGAATCAGTGTCGCCGGACCCCCGGACTTGTGTCCAGACGTGGGTTCCAAACCGTGTGCGTCCGGCCCATCAAGCCCGATTGGGCTCCAATAATGGAGTTCACCGCCGCAGACATCTTTCAGCACTCCCCTTCGGCGATGTGCTAAATTCGTTAATGTATCTCTCTCTTTATCAGGAGACTCTTGGCCGAACTATGCCCGGCCCGTGTGGGACATGGATGACGAAGAAAATCGCGCCCCACCCACCACCCACTTTATAGCCATTGTCGATGACCTAACATACATGCTTGACTTCAACCCCGACAACATCGATGGTATGGACGTCGATGCAGGGGACGATCTGGAACCACCGCCGACAGGGCACTGGACTGCAACTTCATCACATGACGTCTACATGGTGGATATGCTCAAAGAAGACAATGATGACCAAAAGGACGCAACGGAGGATAAAACCCCCAAACAAAAGTCAAAACAATGATGCAGGCGCCGCTCTAAGTCCATTCACAGTAAAAACTGCGATAACAACGCAAAAAAGGACGACACTACGGTCGAAGGCCACAACGACCATAGGGACCCAGCGACGGAGCAGGATAAGCTGGTTCATGCCGAACACAGCCAGGAGCAGACGCCCGACCACAGCGATCCCGAGGGCCGAACTCCGCAAACTACCTCCGGAGAGGAGGACAGTCCGGTTGATGATGCGTTCATCATCCCGGAAATATGCTTGGAACAAGATAACCTCTGCAGAAGGCTTATGGCCACGGCGAGGAGCCTCAAGAAGCAGAAGCAAAGGCTTAAAGCCACGTAGGATACGCTCAACCGAAGATGGAGTAAGGTGCTAGACACTGAAGGAAAATATGGCAACAATCGCCACACAAAGAGCTACCCAAAACGCAAGCTGCTGTCCGAATTTGACGATGAGGCTGCAGAGCCCATTCCGCCAAAAAACAATACGGCCAATAGGCCGGACAAACCACTTCATGGCCGCGATAGAGCAGCCACTGATGCCACACACAATTTACGCGAGCTCCTGGACAAAAAGGCTGGTGCGACCAGGTCCGTCTATGGATCTAGAGGGCGCGCTCCAGCACAGGATTATGGTCACCAAAATGATCATACTAATCAAATACCAGCCCGAAATCAAACCCGGATACAACAACCGCCGACAGCACGCCACGACATATCCAGGTACATAGGGGCTGCACACCCCCTGTGTTTCACCGACGAGGTGCTGGATCACGAATTTCCACAGGGATTCAAACCCGTAAACATAGAGGCATACGACGGAACGACATACCCTGGGGTCTGGATCGAGGATTTTATCCTTCACATACACATGGCTCGAGGGGACGATCTCCACGCCATCAAATACCTTCCCCTCAAGTTGAAAGGGCCAGCTCGGCACTGGTTGAAAAGCCTCCTCGAAAATTCAATTGGAAGTTGGGAGGAACTTGAGGACGCTTTCAGGGCCAATTTCTAAGGGACCTATGTCCGACCTCCAGATGCAGACGATTTAAGTCACATAATACAACAGCCCGGAGAGTCAGCCTGTAAGATTTGGAATAGATTTCTCACTAAGAAAAATCAAATCGTCGACTGTCCGGATGTCGAAGCCTTAGCGGCCTTCAAGCATAGTATCCGAGACGAGTGGCTTGCCAGACACCTCGGCCAAGAAAAACCAAGGACGATGGCGGCCTTAACAAGCCTTATGACCCGCTTTTGTGCGGGCAAGGACAGCTGGTTGGCCCGTAGAGGCACCAGCGACCCAGGCACATCCGAAATTCAAGATAGCAATGGGAAGCCACGACGCAACACGAATAAGCGTCCGAGCAACAAAGATAGTTCGGACAACACGAAGGTCAACTCCGGATTCAGGGGCCCGCGACCCGGTCAGAGAAAGAGGCCATTTAAAGGCAGCAAAGAAGGACTGTCCCGCCTAAATAAAGTCCTGGACAGACTATGCCAAATCCATGGCACCCCGGAAAAACCTGCAAATCATACTCACAGAGAATGTTGGGTCTTCAAGCAGGCCGGCAAGTTAAACGCCAAACTCAAGGGAAGGGAAACACCAAGCGAAGACGAGGATGAGCCTCGCGAGCTGAACACTGGGGGACAGAAAAAATTCCCACCAGAAGTTAAAATAGTAAACATGGTCCACGCAACCCACATGGAGTTCGTTGCCCCCAAGACCAACCCCTGGGAGGCCTGCCCAATCACTTTTGACCACATGGACCACCCGGCCAGTATCCGGCACAGAGAATCATCTGCCTTGGTGCACGACCCAATAATTGATGGATACCATCTCACTCGAGTCCTAATGGACGGAGGCAGTAGTATTAATCTTATATAACAGGGCACTGTCCGCACGATGGGGATAGACCCATCCAGAATAAGCAAGAGTAACACCACCTTTAACAGAGTGATACCAGGCATTGAGGCCCGCTGCCGAGGCTCTCTCGTATTAGAAGTGACATTCGATTCTCCCGACAACTTCAAAAGCGAGGAATTACTCTCCAATATTGCTCCCTTCAGCAGCGGTTATCATGCATTACTCGGAAGAACGGCCTTCGCTTGCTTTAACGCAATACCAAACTACGCCTGCCTTAAACTTAAGATGCCCGGTCCATGTGGGGTCATAATAGTTAGTGGAAACACAGTGCAGTATGCGGCAGCTCCTGCGGCCGGACACTAAGCGGCCTCTCCCACTAGAACGCATGATAGGTCATTAAGACCACGGACACGGCTAGACGAGTCTGGTGCACCACCATCAACAATAGCCAGGATAAACCCTGGCTGGGTGCTATACATATATCCCCATAAATGGTACTAGGGGTTGTCAACACATAATACAGCCCACAATTCGTCTTGCCTTATCAATAGGCCAATATCTCATATTTCTAATATCCATTGAGAATAACCAACTTCCCGCACGCTTACTCCTCTCTATGAGTTTTCGTTCTTACAAACACTACTCGTGCGACACCCTTCCAGGATACGGCACAACAAAGACAAAGGCGCAGACGTGCAGCAGGGCCCCGCTCAAAGGTTTCTCTTTAGATTAAGCCCCTGTGTAAACCTTCTTTATTTTCTTTTGTTGCTTGACATCCCATAGGTATTCCATACACCCACAAGGGACATTGGCGTTATAGGCTTTTCGCCACGACAGATCAATGCACGTACTTGGAAATACAGGGTCAAGGGCGTTACTTAGCCTAGTATATGTTATAAAGTCCGAATACCTTCGGGAGTGTTCGGCGTCGCGAGTTTGGCCTTATATGCATCAGCTCTGAATCATGTCTTTGGTCAAATGTTGGGTTAGCCCGGCTCCTAGGTTTGCTGCCTTATGTTCCGTTCTATCGGCTAAGGTGGCCAAATGAGAACTACTACGATTGTGCCCTGGTTATTCCGGATGAGCACCTCAGTAGAGAAAGCCAAAAACTGACTGCCATGATACAACAAGAGACTGGTCAACCACTCAAGGACTCATTGGAATCTATAGGATTCCTCCGCATCAACGAAGGACCGGTTTCCCGGTCAAGTACGTACGCGCATCGTATTCGGATGCACGCGGAAGTACCAGGGGCTACATAGTAGCCCCACCTTTCAAATCCTATGGTTAAGTGAAAGTGTTACAGCTATATAGTCCGGTTGCCTGGTTCGACGTGCGATCACCTCCTTAATGGACCAAGACGTTGGATCAAGTGTGTTTATGCATATTTTTTTCTCAAACACCCCCGCATTATATGCGTGGGGGCTAAAGCCAACGACTGCTATCTTTCATGTTACATGCATACATAAATGGCCACACAGGAGACATTATAATACTTTCAGGAAAAAGTATAAAAACAGCCTCTATAATTAACACATAATTGTTTGCAATCAATAGACTTGTCACTCCAACATGACATTCTTCGAGCACTGAGCCTTTATTCTACGGGCACCTTCTATGACCTGCTCAAAATAGTGCTCGGCTGGGTCTTGGCTTCCTGCCGGACCCTGGGTTGCAATGCTGGTGGCCTCCATATCCGCCCAATATGTCTTAACACGGGCAAGAGCCATCCGCGCACCCTCTATACACGTCGACCTCTTCACGGAATTGATTCGTGATCTGGCACCAAATAGTTGCTGCACTAAACCAAAGTAATTGTCCGGCCTCGGTGCTTTCGGCCATAGATGGTCTATTATAGATCTCATTGCAAGACCGGACAACCTATGGAGCTCGGCTATAGCGGCCATCTTCTCACTTAATGGCAATGAGCGTGTTGGAGCGCTAAATTGCGACCAGAAGAGCCTTTCTATTTCATTATCTTTATGATCCTTGAATAACTTGGTCGCATCAGCCGTACTCTTCGCCAAGTCCGCATCCTCATCTGCAGCGCTCCAAAGTTGATCCAAAGGAGCATACTTTGGATCTAAGAACTTCATCCGCAACAAATAGGGGTTTCCAGCCGCGATTTCTCCGTCTTCTCGAAGTTCCTCCCACGCGTCTCTAATGTTAGAGCGCATCTCCTTAGCCGAATCCAGCGCCATCTTCAGGTCGGCCGCCTTTGCCTGATTCTCCTTCTCGAGACACTCATACCGGTCGGCGGCGTCCCTCAGCTCCACAGCCATCGCAACTATCTTTACTTTGCTTCAGAGATGAGCAGCCTATTCGGCTCTCAAGTCTTCAGCTGCCTTTAGGGCAACTGCATTGCTAACCCGGGCTTATTCCTTGGCTAAGGCAAGTTCCGCCCTCAGGGCCTCAATGGCAGCAGCTCCGCCTACAGAGACATCACATCATATTAATATTACAACCTTCTTACAATTTCCTAAACAAATAAGGAAATATGAGCGCATACTCAGCAACTCATCAAATCGCTTGTTTACAAGCGTGATGTCGGCATCCACCACGTCAATCTGTCGCCTCAATTCGGCGAATTCAGCGGTCTGGTCTATCACCGGACCCTTAGCAACCTGCACATCAATGAAAGTGCGATGATTACCTAAGAGTGTGATCCTCCGTTTGCCACCATGGGCTGGCAACCACAGTCTCAGGGGCTACTATCTATACAGAGTACATCTGTCGCACACGGTGCAACCAAAAATTACTTATTTCATTGCTTACCTCAAAGCTTTGAGCAAGCTTCTAAAAGCTTCATTTAACCCGCTTGTAGCAGAGGAAATTTTCTCCAACACTGTACCCATTAGTGTACGGTGATCCTCCGAGAGAGCAGCTTGCTCCAGGAGGCCCGTCAGTATGTTCGGCCGGGCACCAGACTCTCCCGGAGCCTTCTCATTACCCTCCACAGGAGCCGAACGCACTGGGCTCGGGATGGCTGAAGTGTTAGCTTCTTGCCTCATTGGATCTGGACTCCTCCGTGACGACACCTCAAGGGCACCTGCCCCATGGGGCAGAGAGGCGGGTGGGGTTTCACTCTCCATCATCTCCGGAAGAAGATCCCCCGAGGACGAACCCTGTTGAGACGAGCTGCTAGCCGGACTGCAAAAAATAGGTCCTGGTTATTACTCTTAGAGGAAAAAGCGATAAGCTTCTTGTTTATTAACTTACAGCTCGGTGGAGGGCTGGCCCGTTATCGGGCACGGTGCGGTGAGAACGCCCTTCGGGTCAGGGCCCTTTGGTGAAGTTTTCTTCCCTTGTTTAGGCGCCTCCGTTTCCAAGTCTTCGGAGGCGGCCCTCTTCTTCCCGCAGGGGGAGGAAACCTTAGATTCGCCTCCCCGATTGTCCTCCTCTGTGGAAACATTAATTCCCCCGGTTCAGATGCACAATGTGTGAAGATCACTCTTGGCTTCTCCACTCCTCTCTTCATCTTTTTCCGATGGCACTTGACTTAGCGCCCGTTTAAGCATCCTGGCTATTGCCGGACTGGGCGAGCCTTCGAGAAGCGGGGCCGGACACCTGATTCTCTCTGCCTTACTAAGCCAATCCTGGTCGCGGACAGTTTTTCAGAACAATGTTATGATAAATATAAACGAAGTGTTCGGTCACAGGGTTACTTACTTGGGTATATGGGCGGTTGCAGCTCAGGCCCGCATCCTTGGTGGTGTCCGGACACTTTATTCGTGATCCTAAGAACAACTTATACATTCCTTCAGGCGTCATGCCGAAGAAGTGTTGAATGGTTCGCAGACCTTCTGGATTGAACTCCCAGAAAGAGGTCGACGTTTACACGGCAGGGCCCGCCGAACTAGCATTACCTGGATTATTTTGACAAGACTAATATCCCTCTCGAGAAGCTCCCGAATGTGGCTCTACAACGTCGGTACATTGCTTGCAGGTCCCCAGTCCAGTCCCACGTTGGCCCACGACGCCAGTTGAGGCGGAGGGCCCGAGCGGAAGGCGGGGGCGTCCACCCACTTTGAGCCTCGGGGAGCTGTGACATAGAACCACCTCCGTTGCCATAGATCGGACACCTCCGGGAAAGAACCTTCTAGCCATAGAACATCGGCATTTTTGCTTATTGCGGCGCCTACGCACTCCGCGTGTCGCCCCCCAATCTCCTTCGGCTTCACATTGAAGGTCTTGAGCCATAGGCCGAAGTGGGGGGGTGATGTGGAGGAAGGCTTCGCACACAACGATAAATGACGAGATGTGGAGGATGGAATCCGAAGCTAGATCGTGAAAATCTAGCCCATAATAGAACATGAGCCCCCTCATGAAGGGATCAAGATTAAAGCCCAAGCCTCAGAGGAAGTGAGAGACAAATACGACACTCTCATTGGGTTCGGGAGTAGGGATGACCTGCCCTGCAATGGGAAGCCTGTGCTTGACATCAGCGGTCAGATACCCGGCCTCCCTAAGCTTCACAATGTCCTCCTCTATGATAGAGAGGCTGTCCACCGGCCTTGAAGGTCGGATCCGGACACGATTGAAGATCCGAAGTGCTTAAGCTTGAGCTTTGGGTGTTAGGACTCGAAGTGCGGGAAGGCGCAAGCGTGGAGACAGAGGGATAGGCCTCGACCCCTCTATAAAGGGGGAGAATATCAAGCGTCCCCAGCGTAACCGTTCAGGACTTGCCTAAAAACACGGAGTCACGCCAACAGGCGTGGTTGGATTACCCATACCCGTATTGATGAGGATCCCACGATAATAGGGACACAATCTCTGCTTCGACAAGACGTGCCAAAGGAACCGCCTCGTAATATGTGCGGAAGCTGGTTATAAGAAAAAAAAACGGTTCGAATAAAAACTGGACTGTGGCGTGATGTCACGTTTCGAAGAGTTGTCAGCAGATTAGATTCGTGGGTTATTATTCTCTCTACGGTGGTATGTGGAATTTGTTTTGCAGAGCCGGACACGGTCCTTGTGTCCGGAATTTATCTTCAAGTATTCGGAGATGGAACCCACCTTGCAATGCCAAATACAATCTGCATGCCGGACTCATTGTCATTGAAGCCTGATTCAGGGGCTACTGAGCGAGTCCTGGATAAGGGGGTATCCGGACTACCGGACTATATACTTTGGTCGGACTGTTGGACTATGAAGATACAAGATTGAAGACTCCGTCCCGTGTCCGGATGGGACTCTCCTCTGCGTGGAAGGCAAGCTTGGTGATCCGGATAATAGATCTCTTTCTCTGTAACTGACTCTGTGTAACCCTAGCCCCCTCCGGTGTCTATATAAACCGGAGGGTTTTAGTCCGTAGGACAACACAATCATAATCATAGGCTAGATTCTAGGGTTTAGCCTCTACGATCTCGTGGTAGATCAACTCTTGTAATACTCATATCATCAAGATCAATCAGGCAGGAAGTAGGGTATTACCTCCATCGTGAGGGCCCGAACCTGGGTAAACATCGTGTCCCCAGTCTCCTGTTACCATTAGCCTTAGACGCATAGTTCGGGACCCCCTACGCGAGATCTGCCGGTTTTGACACCGACAGCGCCCATAGAGTATGAATGGGGAAACGGAGGGAGGCGCGGAACTAAGGGGGAACAATGTTTCGGTTTGGGACGCGCTTGTTTGAAATTTGGGGAAAGTTACAAACTTTGCCCCCATCTAAAATTTTGGACATATTGCGGGTTGGGGGTAGGACAGTAATCTCAGTTGTCCCAAATGTGGGCGGGATAGATTTTGGTCGAGCACATGGGTGTTTAGGTGCCCACGGCGTATGAATCCTTCTCGGGGGCGGTTGAGACTGGCGTCTTGGTGAAGTTACAAACCTACCCCTATTTAGACCTTTGGACATCGGGCTGATATGCTACACAGGCCAGAGTCAGGACAGTAATTTCCTACCACCAAACATTAGTCTCGCGCGGTTTCAGGTGACCAGAGGCATATTTGGCACTTCGTTCAATATTTGGGAGCAGAAGCATTAACATTTTCGGTTCTCTTGAATTGAACTTTCAGGATTTGTCAAACTTCACAAATCTTTACTCTTGAAAATCCTAAGGCTACGATTATTTTGGAATGGAGGGGGTACATTTGAATATTGTCACGACCGGTTTTTCAAATAAAAATATTTATTGAGAAAACCAATCTTTAAATCCCAGTATAGGAAAAGTTATCCTTTCTGGTAGACAAAGCTTGATAAACAGAGAACCAGTAGCATCAAATATATTACAGGGTTGAGCTGAGGTTGCTCAACAATATAATTATAGACTCGCCAATATTTTACATATGGGCGGATATGACACAGGGGTTGGGTGGCATGCTACTATCTCGAGTGAAAAGTGGTGGTGGATAACTTGACTTCTACTAGCAGTACATCGAGCGTCGAGGTGAGGCTCGATGAATTTATTCGGGGTTGCGGAAGCGGATAATACAATGATCAAGACAGGATCGCACGGGACTGACTGGGACTCCTCTAGGCGTCAGACTCGCTATCAAATTCTTCATCCAAGAGATCGCCTTCATCAGCATCTGGCCAAATCAACAAGCCAGGTGAGTACTTGAGAGTACTCGCAAGACAGTTCGGACAAAAGATCTAATCAATGAATGCATGAATGCGTCCTGAATAAAGGATGTTACTCATAACAATGGTAAGATTTGCAGAACTTGATAAATAAAATAAATAGCTGAAAAACCGATCGGGTGTCTGGAGCGACGCCTCGAAAGGTAAATAAATAAAATGTATGCCGCAGTCGGGCGTCTAAGCGACACCACATAAAGGGCTTAAAATAAATGCCACAGTCGGACGTCTGGACGACATTGCATAAAGGGCTTTAAAAGAAATGCCACAGTCGGACGTCTGGGCGACATCACATAAAGGGCTTAAAAAGAAATACCACAGTCGGACGTCTGGGCGACATCACAGACAGGGCTTTAAAAGAAATGCCACAGTCGAACGTCTGGGCGACATCACATAAAGGGCTTTAAAATAAATGC
>NC_041391.1:493513729-493536528 GCF_002162155.2 Triticum dicoccoides | reverse complement strand
ACATCACATAAAGGGCTTAAAAAGAAATACCACAGTCGGACGTCTGGGCGACATCACAGACAGGGCTTTAAAAGAAATACCGCAGTCGGACGTCTGGGCGACATCACAGACAGGGCTTTAAAAGAAATACCGCAGTCGGACGTCTGGGCGACATCGCAGACAGGGCTTATAATAAGAGTAAATAACAGGTCCGCCACCGTCGGACGTCTGAGCGACATCGCAGACAGGGCTTGTAATAAATGTAAACAACAATTTAGTCTATCCACAAGAATAATCTTTAAACCGGATTTATCACACATAAATCCCACCGGAGTTTTTTCACTGAGGCTGATACCTGACAAGATAAGATAATTATAGTACTTGAACAAAGTACAAGTTAATTGAAGGATTGAGACTCTGCAGAGTTTGGAAGAACTGAACACAGCCAACGGATTTCCGTAGTCACGAAAGACTAGTTCCGTTTACGGTATTTCAGTAGAAACACATTTAACTAGTACACACCCATTTCACCTCACATTGCCAGGAATCACCCTGGCCAACGTCCAAGAAAAACTTTGAGACGGGGAGGCCACAACCTCGAATAGCATGGGATCAAATTTCTATACGCGCGCTCTAAGGGGTGCCCCCCTCTCGGTCCCAACCGGAAACACCCATGCTCCCTGACTGGATGACGGGCTTTAATCCAGGGCCATGGAACCCTCATCCCGGCCTCTCCACTTGGTGTGTACCAGGAAAATGGTTTGCAACTTACTATGCCATATTCCTTTCGGAAAACATGTGACAGTATAGGATGGAATGAATGGGAATATGATTTGTGTCATGACGACACGGAAGTCGAATGATCTGGCATAAGACTGGCATGTCACCACACTGCCATCTTACCCATCCTCCTACCAACACATGGCTTTGCAAATATGTATCCAACAACATAATGCTTTCCGAAACTTACTTTCCGATTATGAGCATGAGATATATCATGCAAAGTGATGTTCATAAACATGCCATGACTATACTAAAATGCAAACATGCAACAACACTCATCATATCAAGAGTTCAAACATGCTTGCCTGGTTCAGAGTAGTCGGAGTCTAACTGTGCGAAGTTTGCAGCTCCGTTACCTCCTCCAGTATCTACGGTATAAGAAAAATACGTACGCAACGTAAATACCGTGAGTGTACAGAAAAGTGTTCCAAATATTTCTCAAATAAATATGATAAAAAACTAGACAAAAATCTAAAGAGAACAGAAAAAGAATCACTCAAAAATTCCCTTCTGTTAAAAAGTTATAAGTGTTTTAACCCAAGGACTCATCTGTAATGAAACAGAAAACTTCCAGGGGTTCTGCGGAAAAGTACAGATAACGTTTAGTTTTAAAAGAAACGGCTGTGAGGCTGACAGGCGGGCCCCACCTGTCGGGTTTGAAAGTTCAAATAGAGAAACAGAGCGCGACGGCGCCCGAGAGGTGCGGTGGTCGCCGGCGGCGATCCACGGCGAGGCAAGGTGATCGGGGTTTACCTCCGTGATCAGTGCACCGTTCCGCGTCTGTGGGTGGTGGTGGTGGTCGCCGGCGAGCACTGTGTCGACGGTGGCCCTAGCTCCGGTGGACGGCGGTTCAGCCAGTCGTGGATCTCGCTGGAGGGAGCTGCGGGGATCAAATAGGAGTGGGGTTAGTCTCCTAGTTGCTCGAGAGGGTTGCTGACGGAGTTAGAGCGCCGGAGACGGCCTCACCGGAGCGAATCAAGGTGGAGGCCGAGGCGGAACGGGGTGGCCGGAGTCGGGGAAGAAGGGCCCCTCGGGCCTCTCCCAGTGGCTGGGCGAGGTCTAGTGGGGTAGAGGAGGTGTGCCGCGGGCGAGAGCAGGCTCGGGGTGCTATATATAGCCGCCCCGAGGCAGTTGCCGAGAACGGGGTTCTCCGATGAGGTGATTACGGCGGCGCTGCGGTGGTACGGGAGGTTTCAGAGGCTGAACGTCGTCGTGGGTGCTCCATGGTTCCATTTTGGTGCTAACCGCGTCAGGATTTGGGGGTTTAGGGGGAGCTCGATGGAATGGGGCGGCGTGGGCCCGTCGGAGGCAGAGAGCGCGCTCTGCGCATGCCGCGCCACGGCGACGGTGCTGCATGCGTGCGCTGGCAAGGAGGTGGCCACGCGGAGCCACCAGAATGCTTGGGCGGCGCCGGACGGCGTTGCGCCGCCGTTCTGCTTCCTGTCGGCCGCTTCGGCGCTGCGGCCGCCGCGAGACACGTCGGCGCAGGCGGGCCAGGGCGCCTCCGACGCCAGGAAGGCGCCAAGCGCGCGTGTGAGGCTCCGGACAAGCAAGCCTGGCCGTGAGCTACGCGCCAAGCGCACTGTGAGCTCGTGACTGAAGTCACTAACGAAGATCGACACCGAATGTATGAATTTAACTGAACATGACTAGAACAGTGCATGCAAGGTGTTCGACAGAATGATCCAGGCATGTAGGGATTTGTCCTTGAGCTGGTTTTTGGTGGAGGGGCCTCTCATTGCTTCTAGAGGCTGCCTGAATATTTGTGGAATTTTTGGTGAGGTATAGATATGAATTTCACCAAATTTGGCAAATCTGGTCCAAACTTGCAGTGAGTGCAATTTGAAATATTTGAACAGGAGAAGAGTGGATCAAGATGGTTCTGGGTTGTGGGTTCAAAGGACTATCCAGGGGTGTTGAGTTGAGGGCAAAAATCAAAAGCATTAGGGCACTTGCTTTGTAATCCACCTAGGTTCAAAAGAAAAGGCAGAATTACTTTGGGAGGAGAAATAGTTGGAATAAAATCCAAAAATGGATTTTATTAGTTTGGACAGAATGTTAGGGTTGAACTATAGTGGGAGGAAAGGTTTTGGGAAAATTTCACCATAGGAAGCATGGTGAAATTTTTGAAGGGATCAAAACCAAATAAAAGCCCAAAACTAGAAGGGTTTTTTTTTCATTTTAAATGAAACCAAATCCAAGAAAAGGATTTTTGAGAGGGCAAACTTAGAAGATGGTTTTTAGGAACGGTTTAAATGACCTCCTTTCAAACCAAACAAGGCTCTTTTAAAAAAAACACTAAAATTTTTGGAGCGTCACAGCACCTACCCCCTTAGGAAAAATCTCGTCCCCGAGATTTCAGCTGATCCTTAAACAGGTGTGGGTGCTCTGTCCGAAGAAAATCCTCGCTCTCCCAAGTTGCTTCATTCTCGGTGTGATTGCTCCATTGAACTCTAAAAAACTTAATGGTTTTCTGTCGGGTCCTCCTCTCAGATTCTTCCAATATTTTTATCGGGTGTTCCCGGTAAGTGAGGTCTGGTTGCACGTCAATATACTCATGTGAAACTTGCTTCTCTGGGCTGCTTATGTATTTTCTCAACTGCGAGATGTGAAACACGTTGTGGATACCGGATAAGTCTCCGGGCAGGTTCAGCTGGTAGGCTACCTTGCCTTGTCGGGCCATTATATGAAATGGTCCGATGAATCTTGGTGCTAGTTTCCCCTTAATCTTGAATCGTTGCAGACCCTTCATAGGAGAAACTCTCAGGTATACCAATTCTCCGGGTTCGAAACTAATTTCCCGATGCTTTCGATCGTAATAACTCTTTTGCCGACTTTGAGCTATTTTGAGTCGTTCTCTAATCGTGTTAACTTTCTCCTCGGCCTCTTTGAGCATATCTGGGCCAAAGATATGGATGTCTCCTGTCTCTGACCAATTTAGCGGGGTACGACATCTTCTCCCATATAGAGCTTCAAAGGGTGCCATTTGCAAGCTGGCTTGTAACTGTTGTTGTATGTGAATTCTGCATATGGCAAACTTTCTTCCCAACTGTTCCCGTAGGTGAGGACACAGGCTCTTAGCATGTCTTCTAAGATTTGGTTTACGCGTTCCGTTTGTCCATCAGTCTGGGGATGGTATGCGGTACTGAAGGCCAGTTGGGTTCCCAGTGCCTGTTGTAGGTGATCCCAGAATGCAGAGACGAACTGTGTGCCTCTATTGGAGATAAGAGTCTTAGGGACTCCATGTAGGCAGACGATACGGGCAAGATAAAGTCTGGCTAGTCTCTGAGTGGTGTAAGTTGTTTTTACCGGAATAAAATGTGCCACCTTGGTTAATCTGTCGGTTATGACCCATATGGCATTGTTTCCGTGTTGTGACCGAGGCAGTCCAACGATAAAGTCCATTCCAATCTCGTCCCATTTCCACTCGGGTATCTTATTTGGCTGTAACAGTCCTGCTGGTTTCTGGTGCTCGGCCTTGATACGTTGACAAGAGTCACAGCATGCAACGAACGTGGCTATATCTCTCTTCATACCGTGCCACCAAAAAATTTCCTGAAGGTCCTTGTACATTTTTGTCCCTCCAGGATGGATTGAATACGGAGCTGTGTGACTTTCAGTTAATATCTGCTGTTTGAGGTCCTTGACATTTGGTACGCATAGCCTTTCTCCATACCACAATATTCCTTGCTCATCTATGTTGAATTCTGAGGCTCTTCCCAAACTCACTTTTCTTTTTATGCCCTCAATGCTGGGGTGTCCGTGTCGGGCTTCCTTGATACTCTCCATTAGGGTAGGCTGTAGTTCTATATTCGACACACTGCCTTCGGTAACCATTATTAGATTGAGTCGGGCAAATTCTTGTTGAAATTCTGGCCTCAACTTTGGGATATTGTCATTGTCTGTGCTGGGATTTCGACTAAGTGCATCTGCCACAACATTTGCTTTTCCGGGATGATAGTGGATTCCAACATCATAATCCTTCACCAACTCTAACCAGCGTCGTTGTCGTAAATTTAACTCTGGCTGTGTGAAAATATACTTAAGACTCTTATGGTCTGTATATCTCGCAACGATTCCCAAGTAGGAAGTGTCTCCATTCCTTGAGTGCATGGATGACTGCTGCCAATTCCAAGACATGAGCGGGATAATTTTCCTCATGCTTGCGTAGTTGTCTGGAGATATACGCAACTACCTTGCCTTCTTGCATCAATACGCATCCGAGGCCTTTCCGGGATGCGTCACAATATACTTCAAAGTTCTTGTGTATATCTGGCACAATTAGTACTGGTGCCGTTGTTAATTTTCTTTTTAGCTCTTGGAAGCTTTTCTCACATGCTTCTGTCCATTCAAATTTCTTGCCTTTCTTGAGCAATTGTGTCATGGGCTTTGCTATAGTGGAGAATCCTTCAATAAATCTCCGATAATAGCCTGCCATTCCCAAGAAACTCCGTATGTCCGTTACATTAGCTGGCGGTTTCCAGCCAAATACGGCTTTGACTTTTTCCGGATCTACTGCAATACCTTCTTGGGTTAGCACGTGGCCTAGAAAACCCACCCGCCTTAGCCAAAATTCACATTTGCTGAACTTGGCGTACAGTTGATGTTTCCTGAGTTCTCCGAGTACAATCCTGAGATGTTCGGCGTGTTCTTCTGGTGTTTTGGAATATATCAGAATATCATCGATGAACACCACAACAAACTTGTCCATATACTTCATAAACACTTTGTTCATGAGGTGAACAAAATACGCGGGGGCGTTGGTTAGCCCAAATGGCATTACGGTGAACTCATACAGCCCATATCTGGAGGTAAATGCGGTCTTGGGAATATCTTCTGTTCGTACTTTTAACTGGTGGTATCCTGATCTCAAATCAATTTTTGAGAAGACTTTGGCCTGTGCGAGCTGATCGAATAAATCATTTATTCGGGGCATTGGGTATTTGTTCTTGATTGTGACCATGTTGAGAGCTCGATAATCAATACACAACCTCATTGTTCCATCCTTCTTCTTAGCAAATAAAATTGGAGAACCCCAAGGTGAGGAGCTGGCTCGTATGTATCCTTTCTCCAATAATTCTTTTATTTGCTTCTTCAACTCTACCAATTCGGATGGTGCCATTCTGTAAGGTTTCTTGTAAATAGGAGTGGTCCCGGGTGCTAGCTCAATGCTGAATTCTATCTCTCGGTCTGGTGGCATGCCTGGTAGTTCTTCTAGAAATACATCTGGAAATTCACATACCACTGGAACCTTGTTCAGCTCAGAAACGTCCACCTTGTTTAATCTAGGTTGCCGAGGTATTTGTCTCTCTTTGGCTGAAACTTTTATTTTCTTCCATTGATGGTGGGTGAGAATCACGGTACGGTTGAAGCAGTCAATAAAACCTTTGTTGGTAGTCAACCAATCCATTCCTAAGATGACATCCAGCCCTTTGCTTTCCAGTACAATAAGGTTGGCGTAAAATTTCAATCCTTTAAATTCAATAACCACACCTTGACAGTAATTCTGGGTCACTTGCTTAATCCCAGGGGACTTGACTATCATTGATTTTTCCAAGGGAAGCATCGAAAAATTATTTTGCAAAGCAAAACTTTTCGAAACGAATGAGTGAGAAGCTCCGGAATCAAACAAAACCATGGCAGGTATTGTGTTGACAGGATACGTACCGAGTACGATATCTGGGGCATTCTGTGCTTCCTCTCGGGTCACATGGTTCAAGTGATCTTTCCGGTGGTTGTTGTTGGGGTTGAAATTGCTTCGCTTTGGTGCTGAATTACTTCCACCATTATTGAGCTTCGGGTTTGAGTTCCTTGGCTTGGGACACTGCTTGGCATAGTGCCCTTCTTCTCCACACGCATAACAGGTAACGCCTGGGCAATAGGTGAACTCTTTGTCTCTTGCATGGAAATTCTTGGTTGGACGTGAATTATTCACCGGGGTTTTGTGTGAATCCCCCTTTTGAAATTCCTTCTTACTTCTGTGATTGCGAGAAAAATTAGTTTGGTCCCTTTTCCGTTTGCGGATATCTTCCAGGCTACGTCGTTCATTTTCCAGGGTAATGGCGTTATCCACCAGTGTTTTAAAATCTGGAAAGGTGTGCACAACTAGCTAGCACATAAGGGCGGGCGCCAGGCCTTCCGAGAATTTTTCCATCTTCTTGCTCTCGGTCATGCGTTCTTCATTGGCGTAGCGAGACAGTAGTGTGAGCTGGCTGTTGTATTCAGACACTATCATGGCTCTTTGCTCGAGTTCATCAAATTCCTTCTTATTGATTTTCATGACGCTCTTAGGAATATGTGCCCCACGAAAACCATCTTTGAAATTTTCCCAGGTGATTTCATTTTCGTTGGGGTGCATGTGCAGAAAGTCTTCCCACCACGATGCAGCTGCACCTGTGAGATAATGTGGTGCATATAGCACTTTTTCACGGTCGGAACACTGTGCGATAATTAATTTTCTCTCCATGTCTCGAAGCCAGTCTTCGGCCTCAAGAGGCTTGTCAGTATGAGAAAATGTTGGAGGACGCGTCTTTTGTAACTCAGATAATTTGGATTGCGGTTGATACTGACCACGGTTACTTCCCATATTGATGAATTGGTTCATCATTTCCTGGTGTTGCTGCTGACTCTGTTCATACAAACGACAAACTTGTGTAAAAGCTGTTTCACTGTCCTGTTGACTTGTCTGACCCTGAGTGAAATTCTGGTTCTGCGGTGTGCCATAATTTTCTTCCGGCTGAGTTGGCATGGAGCGCGTCCAAGGACGAGACATCTTTCACTCTGGGGATATATTTTGTGAACTCGTAAGACAAGAAAGAGAGTCGCAAAAGTCAATAAAATCACACACAAAGAACATTTTTAAACTCCGGGGTAGTTTTTGGAAACACACGATTGCGCGCGGAGAAGGACAAGTGCATATCTTACATGCGAGCATAATTATACATTACATCACTCAGGATATGCGTACATAATCCTGACATGTTATTTAAACTAGTGCACTCCTCCATATCCTACATGATGCGCAAACAGGCTACTTCTCACAACCTATGTACATAAAAACATATTACACAAGTGATACATCGCATGGCGTCTATGCGTACTTAGTCGGAGACGGTGAGGATCTCCCTTGGCCTGCCGAGGATGAGACGTAGAGACGTTGGGGAATCAACCTCCTCCTCGCTAATAGGTTCCAGACGAGAAATGTTGTGCTGAGTTGATGGAGCAGGTGCCTTAGGCGGAATAACACGAATACAAGTGGGTGGAATAGGTGGGGTAGCACGTATGGGAGTGGGTGCAACAAGTGGTGCAGAGCGGACGGGAGTGGGTGCAATAGCCTGGTTAAATTCCTCTGTGGTAGGCAGACGACGAGCAGTGGCGAGTATGGTAGGTGAGTGAGAGGCTGTGGATGACACAAAAGTCAGTGGTGGAGCGGTGTGCAGGAGTTCCCTCCTGTTAGCAGCACAGCCATGAACTGAGTCCATGCATGCAGCTACGAGGTCATCCACCATGCAGTCGAATGCTGCCTCCAAGGCTCGGAGGTACTCGACAAGCATCTCAAAGGCTTCATCTCGCTCTCCTCTGGGGCAAGAGAAGGAGTAGTGACAGGTGTAAGGCACATGGCATGGAAGGTAGCGGTAGCGACGGGTCTTCATTGCCGGAAGAACATCCCGAAGACGGGCTATCGTCTCGCGGGCAGCCATCTGCATAGCATGCCTTTCTGTAGGCATGGCTCTCCCCACGAATCGGAGGCGGCATACTTCAGCATGGCCTCCCCTGAATTGCACTGCGGCCTGGTGCATAGTCAGACTGTCGTTGATCTTGTGTGGATAAAGCGTGAAGACTGGGCGCACAGATGGCCCCATCGCGACCTGAACGATGAAGGAGAGGAGTTTGACGAACCCCTCAGGCACGTTGGCGAACATCTGAGACTCGCAGTCATTGCCGGCCATCTACAAAAGTAGGCAAAATTTCTGAGTGGTCAGATCATAAATTTTATGCTGACTGTCAGAAAAAGACTACATTTGTAAAAACATGAATAACTCTATCATGCTAATAACCAATTAGCGATCGCACCTAGTGGCTTCCTACAGTCAGCCTGGCTCTGGTTACCAAGTCTGTCATGACCGGTTTTTCAATAAAAATATTTATTGAGAAAACCAATCTTTAAATCCCAGTATAGGAAAAGTTATCCTTTCTGGTAGACAAAGCTTGATAAACAGAGAACCAGTAGCATCAAATATATTACAGGGTTGAGCTGAGGTTGCTCAACAATATAATTACAGACTCGCCAATATTTTACATATGGGCGGATATGACACAGGGGTTGGGTGGCATGCTACTATCTCGAGTGAAAAGTGGTGGTGGATAACTTGACTTCTACTGGCAGTACATCGAGCGTCGAGGTGAGGCTCGATGAATTTATTCGGGATTGCGGAAGCGGATAATACAATGATCAAGACAGGATCGCACGGGACTGACTGGGACTCCTCTAGGCGTCGGACTCGCTATCAAATTCTTCATCCAAGAGATCGCCTTCATCAGCATCTGGCCAAATCAACAAGCCAGGTGAGTACTTGAGAGTACTCGCAAGACAGTTCGGACAAAAGATATAATCAATGAATGCATGAATGCGTCATGAATAAAGAATGATACTCATAACAATGGTAAGATTTGCAGAACTTGATAAATAAAATAAATAGCTGAAAAACCGATCGGGTGTCTGGAGCGACGCCTCGAAAGGTAAATAAATAAAATGTATGCCGCAGTCGGGCGTCTAAGCGACACCACATAAAGGGCTTAAAATAAATGCCACAGTCGGACGTCTGGACGACATCGCATGAAGGGCTTTAAAAGAAATGCCACAGTCGGACGTCTGGGCGACATCACATAAAGGGCTTAAAAAGAAATACCACAGTCGGACGTCTGGGCGACATCACAGACAGGGCTTTAAAAGAAATGCCATAGTCAGACATCTGGGCGACATCACATAAAGGGATTTAAAAGAAATGCCACAGTCGGACGTCTGGGCGACATCACATAAAGGGCTTAAAAAGAAATACCACAGTCGGACGTCTGGGCGACATCACAGACAGGGCTTTAAAAGAAATACCGCAGTCGGACGTCTGGGCGACATCACAGACAGGGCTTTAAAAGAAATACCACAGTCGGACGTCTGGGCGACATCACCGATAGGGCTTATAATAAGAGTAAATAACAGGTCCGCCACCGTCGGACGTCTGAGCGACATCGCAGACAGGGCTTGTAGTAAATGTAAACAACAATTTAGTCTATCCACAAGAATAATCTTTAAACCGGATTTATCACACATAAATCCCACCGGAGTTTTGTCACTGAGGCTGATACCTGACAAGATAAGATAATTATAGTACTTGAACAAAGTACAAGTTAATTGAAGGATTGAGACTCTGCAGAGTTTGGAAGAACTGAACACAGCCAACGGATTTCCGTAGTCACGAAAGACTAGTTCCGTTTACGGTATTTTAGTAGAAACACATTTAACTAGTACACACCCATTTCACCTCACGTTGCCAGGAATCACCCTGGCCAATGTCCAAGAAAAACTTTGAGACGGGGAGGCCACAATGTCGAATAGCATGGGATCAAATTTCTATACGCGCGCTCTAAGGGGTGCCCCCCTCTCGGTTCCAACCGGAAACACCCATGCCCCCTGACCGGATGACGGGCTTTAATCCAGGGCCATGGAACCCTCATCCCGGCCTCTCCACTAGGTGTGTACTAGGAAAACGGTTTGCAACTTACTATGCCATATTCCTTTCGGAAAACATGTGACAGTATAGGATGGAATGAATGGGAATATGATTTGTGTCATGACGACATGGAAGTCGAATGATCTGGCATAAGACTGGCATATCACCACACTGCCATCTTACCCATCCTCATACCAACACATGGCTTTGCAAATATGTATCCAACAACATAATGCTTTCCGAAACTTACTTTCCAATTATGAGCATGAGATATATCATGCAAAGTGATGTTCATAAACATGCCATGACTATACTAAAATGCAAACATGCAACAACACTCATCATATCAAGAGTTCAAACATGCTTGCCTGGTTCGGAGTAGTCGGAGTCTAACTGTGCGAAGTTTGCAGCTCCATTACCTCCTCCGGTATCTACGGTATAAGAAAAATACGTACGCAACGTAAATACCGTGAGTGTACAGAAAAGTGTTCCAAATATTTTTCAAATAAATATGATAAAAAACTAGACAAAAATCTAAAGAGAACAGAAAATGAATCACTCAAAAATTCCCTTCTGTTAAAAAGTTATAAGTGTTTTAACCCAAGGACTCATCTGTAATGAAACATAAAACTTCCAGGGGGTTCTGCGGAAAAGTACAGATAACATTTCGTTTTAAAAGAAACGGCTGTGAGGCTGACAGGCGGGCCCCACCTGTCGGGTTTGAAAGTTCAAACAGAGAAATAGAGCGCGACGGCGCCCGAGAGGTGCGGTGGTCGCCGGCGGCGATCCACGGCGAGGCAAGGTGGTCGGGGTTTACCTCCGTGATCAGTGCACCATTCCGCGTCTGTGGGTGGTGGTGGTGGTCGCCAGGGAGCACTGTGTCGACGGCGGCCCTAGCTCCGGCGGATGGCGGTTCGGCCAGTCGTGGATCTCGCCGGAGGGAGCTGCGGGGATCAAATAGGAGTGGGGTTAGTCTCCTAGTTGCTCGAGAGGGTTGCTGACGGAGTTAGAGCGCCGGAGACGGCCTCACCGGAGCGAATCGAGGTGGAGGCCGAGGCGGAACGGGGTGGCCGGAGTCGGGGAAGAAGGGCCCCTCGGGGCTCTCCCAGTGGCTGGGCGAGGTCTAGTGGGGTAGAGGAGGTGTGCTGCGGGCGAGAGCAGGCTCGGGGTGCTATATATAGCCGCCCCGAGGCGGTTGCCGAGAACGGGGTTCTCCGGCGAGGTGATTACGGCGGCGCTGCGGTGGTACGGGAGGTTTCAGAGGCTGAACGTCGTCGTGGGTGCTCCATGGTTCCATTTTGGTGCTAACCGCGTCGGGATTTGGGGTTTTAGGAGGAGCTCGACGGAACGGGGTGGCGCGGGCCCATCAGCAGCAAAGAGCACGCTCTGCGCGTGCCGCGCCACGGTGACGGTGCTGCATGCGTGCGCTGGCAAGGAGGTGGCCACGCGGAGCCACCAGAACGATTGGGCGGCGCCGAACGGCGTTGCGACGCCGTTCTGCTTCCTGTCAGCCGGTACTGCGCTGCGGCCGCCGCGAGACACGCCGGCGCAGGCGGGCCAGGGCGCCTCCGGCGCCAGGAAGGCGCCAAGTGTGTGTGTGAGGCTCCGGACAAGCAATCCTAGCCGTGAGCTACGCGCCAAGCGCACTGTGAGCTCGTGACTGAAGTCACTGACGAAGATCGACACTGAATGTCTGAATTTAACTGAACATGACTAGAACAGTGCATGCAAGGTGTTCGACAGAATGATCCAGGCATGTATGGATTTTTTCCTTGAGCTGGTTTTTGGTGGAGGGGCCTCTCATTGCTTCTAGAGGCTGCCTGAATATTTGTGGAATTTTTGGTGAGGTATAGATATGAATTTCACCAAATTTGGCAAATCTGGTCCAAACTTGTAGTGAGTGCAATTTGAAATATTTGAACAGAAGAAGAGTGGATCAAGATGGTTCTGGATTGTGGGTTCAAAGGACTATCCAGGGGTGTTGAGTTGAGGGCAAAAATCAAAAGCATTAGGGCACTTGCTTTGTAATCCACCTAGGTTCAAAAGAAAAGGCAGAATTATTTTGGGAGGAGAAATAGTTGGAATAAAATCCAAAAATGGATTTTATTAGTTTGGACAGAATGTTAGGGTTGAACTATAGTGGGAGGAAAGGTTTTGGGAAAATTTCACCATAGGAAGCATGGTGAAATTTTTGAAGGGATCAAAACCAAATAAAAGCCCAAAACTAGAAGGTTTTTTTTTCATTTTAAATGAAACCAAATCCAAGAAAAGGATTTTTGAGAGGGCAAACTTAGAAGATGGTTTTTAGGAAGGGTTTAAATGACCTCCTTTCAAACCAAACAAGGCTCTTTTAAAAAAACCACTAAAAATTTTGGAGCGTCACAAATATACATTGTACACGAGTATATATTAAAAAATATGCAACTTACCTCAGTTCGTGCATGATTCTAGATATAATCTCCTTGGTTGCAAAAAAAAGTTAGACATGTGTATGAATATATATATAGCATGTTCAAACGCACAACAAAGATTGATGCCCCTTTTACATCTGATTTACAAATGCCATTATCTCGGGTTCAAATAGATGAATGCACTTCCTATGAATTTGAATCTTCGAAACCCCCTTTATGTTTAATTCAACATGTATTCTATTTCGTAGCTAGCAATTTAGAATGTATCCATGCAAGTGACAAATGTATAAAGTTCTTCACACTAACAACATGGAGTGCACTAATCAATGTTTATATATGAATTGCAAAAGCATCCATTGCCTGTATTTCAAACCGCTCTCACTCTATGGATCGATAATAAACACATGCATATGCTAGAATTCAATAGAGTATGGGTGTCTGATAGACCGATTTTCGTCCATACGCAATTTGCAAAATTCATGATCTCATCCAAAAATAATAATGCCATTTATATTTTAATTTAATGCGTAGAACCGCCTTTTACACGTAGATGCACTATGCCTCGGCCCGTTCTCACAAACGCACTATATATCTCTCTATCTAATGCATAAGTGCACACACTTTATATGCATCGGCATTTCTCTTTTACACATGCTCACAATCTCTCTCGGGGTGTCGGTGTGTCTCACGCACATGCTCTCTCTGTATCTCTCTCTCTTTCTAACTACTATGTCGTACCACTCTTTTCACTAATCTCAGTTGGAAAACACTATTTCTCTCACATGCATATATACACACGCACGGGCTCTACTAGCCCTCTATACGCACATATATGTGCCTACGTGTCTCCCGCACGCACATTATCTTTAGGCCTCTCTCGCACACATTGCCTCCCCCCCAGACACACCTCTCTCTTAGTAGTTAGCAGATATGATTCCATCATACCATTCAGTAGGATATACCTGACTGTTAGGCTGGATGGTAATACGAGGCAAAGTTTTACCCTAGTTCGGACCCTTGCAGTTGAGGAAAAAGCCTACTCCTGGTACTGTATATTAGTGATAGGGGTGTGTACAAAGTACACATGAATACCAGGCATTGTGCGTTTGTGTATACTATCGACGAACTAGCCCCCAAGCTTCTATAACATACTGGGGGCCTAGGGTTACAAATCATATATAGTCGGCTTATCACCAGTGGGGATAGAGTCCTCCGCGACTCTGGTAGCTTCGTGTTGTACGCCGAGTCCTCCACATGGGTCTTTGTATAACGCATCTCGGTCCAACCTATGTGGCGCAGGATGGAACCGACCCGTGAGTCCTCATGTTGACCCACCACAACTAGAAATGATGTGCCCACCACACCACACACGCAATCGGCCACTAAGAAAATAAGCATATACAATAGTACAATGTTATACGTGAAAGTTAATTGCATGGTGCATCCAAAAATATTTGCTCTGCATTGTGAATGTTTATATATTCTCCTAAATTATTAGTCACGGGAAAGAGAAACGAAGGGCATATCTCTCCTTGTCTCCACCAGACACCCCCTCTTTCTACACCACATTCACGTACGCACACAAACTATCTCTCGGCCCTCTAAAAGTATGCATGCCCACGACACATTCACGCGTGACGGTCACTGTATTTCAAGCTAAAGCACTATACGGTCACTGGACCTCAGAATATGCTCATTACGGTCACCTTATGTTGGAAATATGCCCTAGAGGCAATAATAAATAGATTACTATTATATTTCCTTATTCATGATAATTGTCTTTTATTCATGCTATAATTGTATTATCCAGAAATCGTAATACACGTGTGAATACATAGACCACAATACGTCCCTAGTAAGCCTCTAGTTGACTAGCTCGTTGGTCAACAGATAGTCATGGTTTCCTGACTATGGACATTAGATGTCATTGACAACGGGATCACGTCATTAGGAGAATGACGTGATGGACAAGACCCAATCCTAAGCATAGCACAAGATCGTGTAGTTTGTTTTGCTAGAGCTTTTCCAATGTCAAGTATCTCCTCCTTAGACCATGAGATTGTGTAACTCCCGGATACCGTAGAAGTGATTTGGGTGTACCAAACATCACAACGTAACTGGGTGACTATAAAGGTGCACTACAGGTATCTCCGAAAGTGTCTGTTGGGTTGACACGGATCGAGACTGGGATTTGTCACTCCGGATTACGGAGTGGTATCACTGGGCCCACTCGGTAATGCATCATCATAATGAGCTCAAAGTGACCAAGTGTTTGGTCATGGGATCATGCATTACAGTACGAGTAAAGTGACTTGCCGGTAACGAGACTGAACGAGGTATTGGGATACCGACGATCGAGTCTCGGGCATGTAACGTACCGATTGACAAAGGGAATAGTATACGGGGTTGCTTGAATCCTCGACATCGTGGTTCATCCGATGACATCATCGAGGAGCATGTGGGAACCAACATGGGTATCCAGATCCCGCTGTTGGTTATTGACGGGAGAGCCATCTCGGTCATGTCTGCGTGTCTCCTGAACCCGTAGGGTCTACACACTTAAGGTTCGGTGACGCTAGGGTTATTAGGAATACTTGTATGTGATTA
Source organism: Triticum dicoccoides (assembly GCF_002162155.2). Classification (NCBI taxonomy): domain Eukaryota; kingdom Viridiplantae; phylum Streptophyta; class Magnoliopsida; order Poales; family Poaceae; genus Triticum; species Triticum dicoccoides. The sequence goes on along the minus strand of NC_041391.1, from coordinate 493,521,020 downwards.
CCTGTTCGGAGTCCCGGATGAGATCCTGGACGTCACGAGGAGTTCCGGAAGGGTCCGGAGGTAAAGATTTATATATGGGAAGTTGTCATGCGGACACCGGAAAGTTTCGGGGGCATATCGGTATTGTAACGGGGCCACCGGAGGGGTTCCGGGGGTCCACCGGGAGGGGCCACCCCTCTTGGTGGGCCACATGGGCCGTGTGGGGCAGGGTACCAGCCCCTGGAGGGCTGGGCACCCCCCCCCCTTGGGCCCATGCACCTAGGGTTGGGGGAGAACCCTAGTGGGGGCGCACCCCCCTTGCTTGGGGGCCAAGCCCCCCTCCCTGGCCGCCCCCCCCCCTCTAGATCTCATCTAGAGGGGGTCGGCCCCCTTCCCCCTTCCCCTATAAATAGAGGGGCGAGGGGAGGGCTGAACAGCTGATCCAAGGCACAACCCCTCCCCTCCCCAACACCTCTCCTCCTCCGTTGTGCGCTTGGCAAAGCCCTGTCGGAGTACTGCCTCTCCACCATCATCACGCCGTCGTGCTGCTGCTAGAGCCTTCTTCCTCAACCTCTCCTTCCCCCTTGCTGGATCAAGAAGGAGGAGACGTCATCCGTACCGTACGTGTGTTGAACGCGGAGGTGCTGTCCGTTCAGCACTTGGTCATCGGTGATCTGAATCATGGTGAGTACGACTCCATCATCACCGTTCCCTCGATCGCTTCCGCACGCGATCTACAAGTGGTATGTAGATGCAATCTCTCTCCCATGACTCGTTGCTTAGATGAACTCATAGATGGATCTTGGTGAAACCGTAGGAAAAATTTAATTTTCTGCAACGTTCCCCAACAGTGGCATCATGAGCTAGGTCTATGCGTAGTTCTCTATTGCACGAGTAGAACACAATTTTGTTGTGGGCGTAGATCTTGTCAACTTGCTTGCCGCTACTAGTCTTTTCTTGCTTCAGCGGTATTGTGGGATGAAGCGGCCCGGACCGACCTTACACGTACGCTTACGTGAGACAGGTTCCACCGACTGACATGCACTAGTTGCATAAGGTGACTAGCGGGTGTCTGTCTCTCCTACTTTAGTTGGAGCGGATTAGATGAAAAGGGTCCTTATGAAGGGTAAATAGAAGTTGACAAAATCACGTTGTGGTTATTCGTAGGTAAGAAAATGTTCTTGCTAGAACCCAATTGCAGCCACGTAAAAGATGCAACAACAATTAGAGGACGTCTAACTTGTTTTTGCAGCAATTGTCATGTGATGTGATATGGCCAGAAGTTGTGATGAATGATGAATGATATATTGTGATGTATGAGATCGTGTTCTTGTAATAGGAATCACGACTTGCATGTCGATGAGTATGACAACCGGCAGGAGCCATAGGAGTTGTCTTTATTTTTTGTATGACCTGCGTGTCATTGAAGAACGCCATGTAAATTACTTTACTTCATTGCTAAATGCGTTAGCCATAGAAGTAGAAGTAGTCGTTGGCGTGACAACTTCATGAAGACACAATGATGGAGATCATGGTGTCATGCCGGTGACGAAGATGATCATGGAGCACCGAAGATGGAGATCAAAGGAGCTATATGATATTGGCCATATCATGTCACTACTATATAATTGCATGTGATGTTTATTATGTTTTATGCATCTTGTTTACTTAGAACGGCGGTAGTAAATAAGATGATCCCTTATAATAATTTCAAGAAAGTGTTTCCCCTAACTGTGCACCGTTGCTAAAGTTCGTCGTTTCGAAGCACCACGTGATGATCGGGTGTGATAGATCCTTACGTTCACATACAACGGGTGTAAGACAGATTTACACATGCAGAACACTTAGGGTTAACTTGACGAGCCTAGCATGTACAGACATGGCCTCGGAACACAGAGACCGAAAGGTCGAACATGAGTCGTATGGAAGATACGATCAACATGGAGATGTTCACCGATGATGACTAGTCCGTCTCACGTGATGATCGGACACGGCCTAGTCGACTCGGATCGTGTAACACTTAGATGACTAGAGGGATGTCTAATCTGAGTGGGAGTTCATTAAATAATTTGATTAGATGAACTTAATTATCATGAACTTAGTCGAAAACTTTTGCAAAATATGTCTTGTAGATCAAATGGCCAACGCTCATGTCAACATGAACTTCAACGCGTTCCTAGAGAAAACCAAGCTGAAAGATGATGGCAGCAACTATTCGGACTGGGTCCGGAACCTGAGGATCATCCTCATAGCAGCCAAGAAAGACTATGTACTAGATGCACCACTAGGTGAAGCACCCATCCCAGAGAACCAAGACGTTATGAACACTTGGCAATCACGTGCTGATGATTACTCCCTCGTTTAGTGCGGCATGCTTTACAGCTTAGAACCGGGGCTCCAAAAGCGTTTTGAGAAGCACGGAGCATATGAGATGTTCGAGGAGCTGAAAATGGTTTTCCAAGCTCATGCCCGGGTCGAGAGATATGAAGTCTCCGACAAGTTCTATAGTTGTAAGATGGAGGAAAACAGTTATGTCAGTGAGCACATACTCAAAATGTCTGGGTTGCACAACCGCCTGTCCCAGCTGGAGATCAACCTCCCGGAAGAGGCGGTCATTGACAGAATCCTTCAGTCGCTCCCACCAAGCTACAAGAGCTTTGTGTTGAACTACAATATGCAGGGGATGGTGAAGACCATTCCTGAAGTATTCTCAATGCTGAAGTCAGCAGAGGTTGAAATCAAGAAAGAACATCAAGTGTTGATGGTCAATAAGACCACTAAGTTCAAGAAGGGAAAGGGTAAGAAGAACTTCAAGAAGGATGGCAAAGATGTTGCCGCGCCCGGTAAGCAGGTTACCGGGAAGAAGTCAAAGAATGGACCCAAGCCTGAAACTAAGTGCTTTTATTACAAGGGGAAGGGTCACTGGAAGCGGAACTGCCCCAAATACTTAGCGGACAAGAAGGCCGGCAACACTAAAGGTATATTTGATATACATGTAATTGATGTGTACCTTACCAGTACTCGTAGTAACTCCTGGGTATTTGATACCGGTGCCGTTGCTCACATTTGTAACTCACAGCAGGAGCTACGGAATATGCGGAGACTGGCGAAGGACGAGGTGACGATGCGCGTCGGGAATGGTTCCAAGGTCGATGTGATCGCCGTCGGCATGCTACCTCTACATTTACCTACAGGATTAGTTTTAAACCTCAATAATTGTTATTTAGTGCCAAGTTTGAGCATGAACATTGTATCTGGATCTCGTTTGATATGATATGGCTACTCATTTAAATCCGAGAGTAATGGTTGTTCTATTTATATGAGAGATATGTTTTATGGTCATGCCCCGATGGTCAATGGTTTATTCTTAATGAATCTCGAACGTAATGTTACACATATTCATAGTGTGAATACCAAAAGATGTAAAGTTGATAACGATAGTCCCACATACTTGTGGCACTGCCGCCTTGGTCACATTGGTGTCAAGCGCATGAAGAAGCTCCATGCTGATGGACTTTTAGAGTCCCTGATTATGAATCATTTGACACATGCGAACCATGCCTCATGGGCAAAATGACCAAGACCCCGTTCTCCGGAACAATGGAGCGAGCAACCAACTTGTTGGAAATCATACATACCGATGTGTGCGGTCCAATGAGCATTGAGGCTCGCGGAGGATATCGTTATGTTCTCACTCTCATTGATGACTTGAGTAGATATGGGTATGTCTACTTGATGAAACACAAGTCTGAGACCTTTGAAAAGTTCAAGGAATTTTAGAATGAAGTAGAGAATCAACATGACCGAAAGATAAAGTTCTTACGATCAGATCGTGGAGGAGAATATTTAAGTCACGAATTTGGTACACATTTAAGAAAATGTGGAATCGTTTCACAGCTCACGCCGCCTGGAACACCTCAACGTAACGGTGTGTCCGAACGTCGTAATCGCACCCTATTGGATATGGTGCGATCTATGATGTCTCTTACCGATTTACCGCTATCATTTTGGGGATACGCTCTAGAGATAGCTACATTCACTTTAAATAGGGCACCGTCTAAATCCATTGAGACGACAGCGTATGAATTATGGTTTGGGAAGAAACCTAAGCTGTCGTTTCTAAAAGTTTGGGGATGCGATGCTTATGTCAAGAAACTTCAACCCAAAAAGCTCGAACCCAAGTCGGAAAAATGCATCTTCATAGGATACCCTAAGGAAACCATTGGGTATACCTTCTACTTAAGATCCGAGGGCAAGATCTTTGTTGCCAAGAACGGATCCTTTCTGGAAAAAGAGTTTCTCTCGAAAGGAGTAAGTGGGAGGAAAGTAGAACTCGATGAAGTACTGCCTCTTGAACCGGAAAGTAGTGCAGCTCACGAAAACGTTCCTGTGATGCCTACACCGACTGGAGAGGAAATTAATGATGATGATCAAGGTACTTTTGATCAAGTTGCTACTAAACTTCGTAGGTCCACAAGGACACGTTCCACACCAGAGTGGTATGGCAACCCTGTCCTGGAAATCATGTTGTTAGACAATGGTGAACCTTCGAACTATGAAGAAGCGATGGCGGGCCCAGATTCCAACAAATGGCTAGAAGCCATGAAATCCGAGATAGAATCCATGTATGAAAACAAAGTATGGACTTTGACTGACTTGCCCGATGATCGGCGAGCGATAGAAAACAAATGGATCTTTAAGAAGAAGACGGGCGCGGATGGTAATGTCACCATCTATAAAGCTCGACTTGTCACTAAGGGTTATCGGCAAGTTCAAGGGATTGACTACGATGAGACTTTCTCTCCCGTAGCGAAGCTTAAGTCCGTCTGAATCATGTTAGCAATTGCCGCATACTATGATTATGAGATATGACAGATGGACGTCAAAACGGCATTCCTTAACGGGCATCTTAAGGAAGAACTGTATATGATGCAGCCGGAGGGTTTTGTCGATCCTAAGAATGCTAACAAAGTGTGCAAGCTCTAGCGATCCATTTATGTGCTGGTGCAAGCATCTCGGAGTTGGAACATTCGCTTTGATGAGATGATCAAAGCGTTTGGGTTTATGCAGACTTATGGAGAAGCCTGCATTTACAAGAAAGTGAGTGGGAGCTCTGTAGCATTTCTCATATTATATGTAGATGACATGCTTTTGATGGGAAATGATATAGAATTCTTGGATAGCATTAAGGCCTACTTGAATAAGTGTTTTTCAATGAAGGACCTTCGAGAAGCTGCTTACATATTAGGCATCAAGATCTATAGGCATAGATCGAGACGCCTCATAGGTCTTTCACAAAGCACATACCTTGATAAGATTTTGAAGAAGTTCAAAATGGATCAGTCCAAGAAAGGGTTCTTGCCTGTACTGCAAGGTGTGAGATTGAGCTCGGCTCAATGCCCGACCACGGCAAAAGATAAGGAAGATATGAGTGTCATCCCCTATGCCTCAGCCATAGGATCTATTATGTATGCCATGCTGTGTACCAGACCTGATGTAAACCTTGCCGTAAGTTTGGTAGGAAGGTACCAAAGTAATCCCGGCAAGGAACACTGGACAGCGGTCAAGAATATCCTGAAGTACCTGAAAAGGACAAAGGACATGTTTCTTGTTTATGGAGGTGACGAAGAGCTTGTCGTAAAGGGTTACGTCGACGCTAGCTTCGACACAGATCTGGATGACTCTAAGTCACAAACCGGATACGTGTATATGTTGAATGGTGGAGCAGTAAGCTGGTGCAGCTGCAAGCAGTGCGTCGTGGCGGGATCTACATGTGAAGCGGAGTACATGGCAGCCTCGGAGGCAGCACATGAAGCAATTTGGGTGAAGGAGTTCATCACTGACCTAGGAGTCATACCCAATGCGTCGGGGCCGATCAAACTCTTCTGTGACAACACTGGAGCTATTGCCCTTGCCAAGGAGCCCAGGTTTCACAAGAAGACCAGGCACATCAAGCGTCACTTCAACTCCATCTGTGAAAATGTTCAAGATGGAGACATAGATATTTGCAAAGTGCATACGGATCTGAATGTCGCAGATCCGTTGACTAAACTTCTCTCGCGAGCAAAACATGATCAACACCAGAACTCTATGGGTGTTCGATTCATCACAATGTAACTAGATTATTGACTCTAGTGCAAGTGGGAGACTGTTGGAAATATGCCCTAGAGGCAATAATAAATGGATTATTATTATATTTCCTTGTTCTTGATAATTGTCTTTTATTCATGCTATAATTGTATTATCCGGAAATCGTAATACACGTGTGAATACATAGACCACAATACGTCCCTAGTAAGCCTCTAGTTGACTAGCTCGTTGCTCAACAGATAGTCATGGTTTCCTGACTATGGACATTAGATGTCATTGACAACGGGATCACGTCATTAGGAGAATGACGTGATGGACAAGACCCAATCGTAAGCATAGCACAAGATCATGTAGTTCATTTTGCTAGAGCTTTTCCAATGTCAAGTATCTCCTCCTTAGACCATGAGATCGTGTAACTCCTGGATACCGTAGAAGTGCTTTGGGTGTACCAAACGTCACGAGATAACTGGGTGACTATAAAGGTGCACTACAGGTATCTCCGAAAGTGTCTGTTGGGTTGGCACGGATCGAGACTGGGATTTGTCGCTCCGGATTACGGAGAGGTATCACTGGGCCCACTCGGTAATGCATCATCATAATGAGCTCAAAGTGACCAAGTGTTTGGTCACGGGATCATGCATTACGGTACGAGTAAAGTGACTTGCCGGTAACGAGACTGAACAAGGTATTGGGATACCGACGATCGAGTCTCGGGCATGTAACGTACCGATTGACAAAGGGAATAGTATACGGGGTTGCTTGAATCCTCGGCATCGTGGTTCATCCGATGACATCATCGAGGAGCATGTGGGAGCCAACATGGGTATTCAGATCCCGCTGTTGGTTATTGACCGGAGAGCCGTCTCGGTCATGTCTGCGTGTCTCCCGAACCCGTAGGGTCTACACACTTAAGGTTCGGTGACGCTAGGGTTATTAGGAAGACTTGTATGTGATTACCTAATGTTGTTAGGAGTCTCGGATGAGATCCCGGACGTCACGAGGAGTTCCGGAAGGGTCCGGAGGTAAAGATTTATATATGGGAAGTTGTCATGCGGACACCGGAAAGTTTCGGGGGCATATCGGTATTGTACCGGGGCCACCGGAGGGGTTCCAGGGGTCCACCGGGAGGGGCCACCCCTCTTGGTGGGCCACATGGGCCGTGTGGGGCAGGGTACCAGCCCCTGGAGGGCTGGGCGCCCCCTCCCTTGGGCCCATGCGCCTA
>NC_041391.1:493494519-493513423 GCF_002162155.2 Triticum dicoccoides | reverse complement strand
TAGATCTCATCTAGAGGGGGCCGGCCCCCTTCCCCCTTCCCCTATAAATAGAGGGGCGAGGGGAGGGCTGAGCAGCTGATCCAAGGCGCAGCCCCTCCCCTCCCCAACACCTCTCCTCCTCCGTTGTGCGCTTGGCGAAGCCCTGTCGGAGTACTGCCTCTCCACCATCATCACGACGTCGTTCTGCTGCTGGAGCCTTCTTCCTCAACCTCTCCTCCCCCCTTGCTAGATCAAGAAGGAGGAGACATCGTCCGTACCGTACGTGTGTTGAACGCGGAGGTGCTGTCTGTTCAGCACTTGCTCATCGGTGATCTGAATCACGGCGAGTACGACTCCATCATCACCGTTCGCTCGATCGCTTCCGTACGCGATCTACAAGTGGTATGTAGATGCAACCTCTCTCCCATGACTCGTTGCTTAGATGAACTCATAGATGGATCTTGGTGAAACCGTAGGAAAAATTTTAATTTTCTGCAACGTTCCCCAACACCTTATACATTCTCGTGGTGATCATACGGTATCTAGCTCACGATATGTCTCCGTATTTTCTTGATGACACTGATGGACTTTGCATTTGATGCGTACTCCGTATTTTGTTGACGACACTTATGGTCATTGTATTTGAAGCGAAAGCACGATATGGTCACTAGACTTCAGAATAAGCTCATCACGGTCACCACATACACTTTGTCGTGCTAAACATGTGGTTGGATGGTTAGGAGGACAGTGGTTTCTCGAGCCCACCAGGGTTAAAGTCCCTATGCTCGCATTTACCCTGGGTTAATTTCAGTATTTTCTGACGATGTGCATTCAGTGGGAGGAGACGTTCCACTCGACTACGAGGCACCTTTGGTGACTTCATAAAATCTCAAGATCATATGCTGTCTCACTCTCTCGAAGGTGCTCATAGGGGTAGGGTCTGCGTGTGTGTGCTTATAGCGGTAAGTGCTTGCGCGTATATATGAGCCCTTGCGTCTGCATCGTGTTAAAAAAATACATGTCATGATTATATCACTGGCTCACCCGTACAACTTTGTATTTTGTTGATGACACAATCAATTGACCAGTTAAACGTTCCACGTGGCGCAACTACTGTTGCACCATTGGGGCGCGTAACCGTGGGGCCCACCTGGCAGCCCGTATATCAAAGAAAGAAATGCTAGTTTGAGTCTGTACTGTGTTAATAAAACACATTTTAGGGTGATCATACGGTCACTAGTTCACCATACAGCTCCATAATTTGTTGATGACATGATCAATTGACCAGTCAAACGGTCCACATTCAGCAGCGCACATTACCATAGGGCCCACCCGTCAGCATTTTTATGAAGGACAAAAATGGTAATAAATTAGTGGTCGGTGGGTATTCGAAGTCGTGAGACCTCTGGTTGGCAGTCGCCGGTGATGGGGGCGCGTTGATTGGGTGGTGGGGTGGGGATCGCCGGAGAAAAAGCTCGGCGTGGGGGAGCCTAGAGGGATGGCCGGTGCAGCGGCAGACCGGTGGTGGGGAGTGGTTTTGTGGCGGGCGGGGCGGCGTGGCGGTGCGGGCCGGCCGCGGGTGGCGGGGGCCGGTGGTGGCTGGCGGCTCAGGGGGTGGAGTTTGATGATAAACTGCAGGCCCTTGATTTCATATCCAACGGCTGAAAAATCTAATGACCAGAGATGAAAAAGTCAGTCGACTGACGTGTAGCCTCACCCCGCACGTACACATGCACGCACGCAAGACACGCACGCATTCAGGCATGCAACACTGACACGTACACATGCACTCCCGAACACACGCACGTACGCACACATGCATGCAACACTGAAACGTACCCTTGCACGCACGCAACACTTGCACGCCTGCATGCACACATCACACGATGCAAGACACACGCTCAACCTATACGTGCATGCACCCTTTGTTAAGGACATCGATTGTTATAGGTAATAATCTTATCTATGATAAGCAAAACATTGATGTTTGCAGCGGTCTTTATGAATCACAATGTATCGAATGGGCTATCAACATAGTAGGCTTATCTACATGAAAGAGATGACGTCACACTCAACGAACAATCATCGGTTTATGAAATGCCCGCTTCTGACCGCCCTAGCCCACCAAAGGTTCCTCTGCTATGCGATGCCTGCATTGGGTTACTGACATGCAGGCAATGTACCCAAAGAGCCCACACAGCAGTGGAAGAACGGCGTGGTGTCCTACGTCAGAGTCGAGGGCGCCACTCGATGCACGCTCGGCTTAACACGCCTCCTTGCCGCATTCAAATGCCTCCATGAAACCCGCCCGTGTGGAAGCTGAGAAACCCACTCTGGACACATGTCCGTTCATGACCGGGCTGGCATTAAATGCAACACTGGCTGATCTCCTCCCGTCCACCATCTATTTAATATCCTATTTAAATGAGGCCAAACGCCAGCCAAGAATCACACACCTCCGCCGCTCCCCTATCTCCTCCTTCACCATTGTGTCCACTCTTACAATGGCTTACAAAGAGTAGTTATTCCGCATCCAAGCCGACTGGGTGGCCCACCAAGCCCGCCAGATACGAGCTATGCAGCTCGTTGATCCACCTCCCTCCCCTCGCCCGACGGAGCCAGTTGTCGCCCCAAGCCAGCGCGTGGTTCAGCAACTCGCCACTCTAGGCCGGCTCGACAGGAGCGGCGCACGGGCATCGTTGCTGCCATCCACGCCGCCGCCTCGTACCGCGCATCCCGTTTCTATGGCCAAGACACCCATGCCGGTGGCCGCGCCATGCAAGCAACGACATAAGCCTGGTGCACGGATAGCGACGAGTCGGTGACCAGCGCCTCCACGTCCGCTACCATCATCAAGGAGAAGTAGAACACGGGAGGCTGCCACCACTTGGGTCCCATCAAGGCCACCGCGGAGGCGACGCCAGCGTACACAGCAGGTGTCTTGCCGGATCCTTTTATTGCGAGGACCTTCGTCGACCCCGCATGCGCTCCATGGAAGCAGGGAATCCGCCTTCCACCATCATCTTCGGCACCAGCCAATGATATCAGTTAGGCAGTGGGGAAGCGAGCCATCGTTTGCGCTGAAGCATATACCTCCAGGGCTCCCGGCGGTCCGGTGATCGTGCTACCGGACATGAGGAACACAAATCGATTGGCGGGCGACCATTTAGGCCAGGTATTATATACTTGTGCTGTTCAGAACTAGCACCGCATAGTTCATTTGAATGTAATTAAATTTGTCATGTTTGTATGAAAATCTAGTATTTTATATGATTTCCGTCGTTGTTTATATGAAATATCACCGTGTTTGCGTGAATTTCGTCTGGTTGGTTGAGTTGCTGTCATAATGTGTGCGACTACGGTTGGATGATGTAATTTGCGGGTCGCCGGTCGGTCTGCGGGCGGCTCGGGCGGCGTGGTGGGACAAAAAAACACAGCTCGTGTGAGCTCATCTCCAACGTGCGCGCTGGAAGAGTCATGAGCACCCGAGCCATTCCTCATTCATCAGTGGAAAAGGCACCTGTGGACAAAAGGGTCGCCAATATTTTGGCTACCCTGGGCAAGATCCAGACAGCCCCTCCCAATAGATTCAAATCCCTCGTTCACCGTAGAATTTTGTCATGTGTTCTTTTCATGGACTAGCAAGATGCCCGTGCATTGCACGGAACATCAAGATGCATTTTTTTTACAAAACACCTGTTGTGATTGACCCATGCATGAGTAATCCCATTTTGTAAAAACTAATGATATCTCGAGAATTTTATCGATAAATGGTATCTAGAGAATTTTATCGGACTCCATTTTTGTATACAAGGCCACAAACCCACAGGTACGAAGACAAAAATTAATGTCTTCTAAGTCAATGTTGCAAGCCACCTTGTTTCCTTGTTTGCCATGTAAATTAATGTGTATTATTCTCTTTCATGCACATCAAGCCAATGCTCACACTCCCGCATGCATGCTTTATGTTAAAAAAGAGGCAAACCATGTGGGGCCTACCTTAGAGGTAAGGCTCTATACACTAGAGTACTTTTGATGTGCCCCGTCAACTCGCAAAACGAGGAGAAGCTTGCTTAGTACACCGTCTCCCCCGCCCACATGCGCGGTGGCTCACAGGATGAGGTGAAGCTTGCTTACTAGTAGTAGTACTACTATACGCCTTACGCCCGCTCCCTCGCCCACGCGCGCGGTGGCTCGCGGGACGAGGAGAAAATTTTACTACTCCCTCCGTTTACTCCTCGTCCCTACTACCTTGGTTAGAGAGATTATCATATTGTTTGGAATATATATCTCCTTTAGTACTCCCTCCATTTACTTATACAAGTCCACTATAAAAAAAAATACATTTTGCATATATACAAGGCCACAAATAGTAATCGAGACAAAACTTACTACTCCCTCCTTTCCAATTTATGGCTCAATTTCAAAATCTCTCCAACCAAGGTAGACGGTGAGTGGTCGAATTAATTTTGTAGTTTGCACAAGTAATTAGTACGCTCGTTTTTCTCAAGAAGGTATGTTTACCGAGGCATTAATTAGAACGAATGCATGAATGACCACTAAATTTCCACGAACTTATACATGCATTGGTGAGTTTTCTCTTGACACTGCTTGCATCAGGTGATCTAACGCACCTCGAAATCCAACATGTTATGGTACTACTAGTAGTAGTAGAATTGATACTTATAAAACGGAAAAACGAATGTTTTTTAGATGAGCCCTATAAACCCTAGTGGGTACGTACTCCGTAAAATCAGATTTTCCCAAAACTAAGTCGCTCAACCTTTATTTGCTTGTTTCCCTTCCTACCTCCTTCCCTCGAACAGACTATGACAAACTCCCCTGCCTGCAGCGTGGGAAAAGACCCGCCCTCGCATTTTTTTAGTCCGGGTTTGTATCGATGGATCACGCGAAGTAGCAAAAACCCAAGCCATGTCTTGTACTCCTCTGTCGACGCTCACTTTGATGAATTATGTACTTCATGTCGCCGACATGTGGGACATATAGCAATCGGGTCGACGTGTCAAGCACCAAATAACAGTGCAGAACAACAGGGGGGACGCACCCCAGTCGTACCACCCCAGTAGTAGTAATGAGCAATGAGACGTCAAATCACAATGCCGCACCTTCCCAGACGGACGAAGCAACCATTATTTCACACTTCGGTTCGCCATCATCTCAAACCACGTAGTATTGCTTCTGCCTCAAGAGGGACACACGCATCGCCTTGGTAAATCATGACACATGGGACCGCATGACAGGCCATGCTCCCCCGCCGATCGCTCGGTAAAATCACCTCATTTTTACTGTACTTCCTCTGTATCGGTTTACATGGCATGCACGTCATTCTAGGTTGAAAATTTAACTGGCTATATATGTGATGAACATTATATGTTTAGAAACTACATCCGCTTAAGAATCCAATGATATACTTTTTGTGACATAGTAACTCATATTTAGTTAGTCAAATGGATGACCTAGAACTACGTGCACGCCCTATAAACCGAGACGCCTAAAAAACGAGACGGAGAGGGTAGTTCAGTACGTATCTTTTTAGATCAATATAGTCAGGATTCACCAAGGAGCAAAACCAAGTGGTAGGCTGCTCTTGTCGTGTTGGCGTAGCAACTCAAGCAGGGTCAGTCCGCACACGAAATGGCGACAGACTTAACATGACCCCTTTGGATGACATGTGGCTCATCCACCGTCTTGTTCCATGTGTGATGCACCAAATTACAAGTTCTGAGCAGTGGTTGGAATTGGAGGCACCCCGGTCGTAGCGCCGCAGTAGTAGAAAATGAGCGACGAGGGGTCAAATCACAAAGCCCCACCTTTCCCGCATTAAGTTGGATGGACGAAGCAACCATCATTTCACTCTAGGGCGCAAGAGCATAAAGAAAATACAAAACCAATGATGCATGTGGCAGCTACCTAGGCACCCGAGGGTAGGGGTCTCCACTACAGATCCTTTTTTTAAAGCGCCTCCACTACAAATCAGCTTCTCCCTCGTCCTCTTGAAGAAAACCAATGATGCGTGCGGTGGTAGGGTTTGTAGGAGTACTACGGCGTGCGGGTCCATGTCGTAGTAAATAGGAGAGGGATTGAGTTCGAGTCGGCGCCTTAAATATGTGTGGGCCGCTTGGTTTTACGGGAACGAGGCAACATTTTGGGTTCGCGGACCAGTTGAGATATAGTACGTACAGTACGTACAAAAAATTGTGGATGTAGGTTCGACCGAAAGGCAATGATGCATGTGCCCTGCATTTTGATATACCCGGGGCCGCGTGAAATTTGCTACTCTACTCAAAACTAGTAAGGTACACATGCATTGAACGCATGAGATTTTGAAACCAAATTATGAATAAATACACACTATAGCATGTAAAGCTTTGAGTCAATATGCATGATGTAGATGTTCGTTTAGTTCTTATAGTTCATCTCATTCAAAATCAATTAGTTTTATAAAAATGTTAAGATTCATGGGGTTGTGCATTGTAAAGCATAAAGTAAAAAACAAATAATGGCAATTCATTTAGAAAAAAATCAATTATGATACGGAAGATTCTAGAACAAAGGAGAAGTGCTTGTGTTTTGAGGTTTGTGCATTATGCTTAAGTTCAACCATGGAGTCTTCTAAATTGTACATGTGGCAGATCTGGTGGAATGTTGATGATATCCAACGGCCAATAGTGCTCGGATTTGCCATCTCTGCACTGTCGGATTAGCTTCATCCAGCGACCATCTTTCAAAGTTATTCGCACACTATATAGTCTGTGTGCCATAGTTGCATGTCTTGGAATAAAACTACTAGTGGGTTGTACTAGCTATTTAGGAATAGAAGATGTATACATGGAAGTTGTAGGAAAAGATATTACATGGAGTATCTCAATTCCTATGAGTAGGGATTCGAAAATAGATGTCATTTCGTTCACATCATAGGAACTTCTCTATTGAATCTAGAGATGACATGTATCTCAATTTCTATGAGGAGGGATTAGAAAAGAGATGTAATTTGGTTTATATCATAGGAACTTTTCTATTGAATATACACTAATGTTTATTTTCCTTTGAAATTATGGGAGTATAGGAATCCATTCATATGAACCAAGTGGCTCTAAAGCTATAGAAATGATATCATGTTTATTTCCTTTGAAATGTGGAGTATATGAATCTATTCCTATGAACCAATTGGCTCTAAAGGAAAAAATCCTATAAAAATCATATCATATAGAGTTCCTATGATATTCCTCCACACCAAAGGATGGTTGAAATTGCTGCAGGTGATACGATGGTCTTTCTTTGTAGACTCCTCCCCGATCTTTATAGTTACCTCTCGAAGATGAATGAAATGATATATACAAGGTATTCTACATGTGCAATTTGGTACACGAAAACTCGGTAAAAGTTTGCGAGGTTCGAATTTTCAATAAAGCTATATGCACTGAATTTTGGACAGATGGAGCATACAGCAATTGTTAACACTCACGTGGAAGATTTGTGTGTAAGAGGAGTGGCTGTTCCGTTAAATGACATGGCAAAACTGACACTGTCGGATGCCGATCTAACGGTTCTTATGGCGTTCGTCAGGAAAAGGCTTGTGGCGAACGTTTGTCGGATAATGATTTACGGACACATGCATTCCATTGATACGTGCCCCCCTCTCTCTCACGCACATGCACCCTCACGAGTCACGACTCTCCCGAGTCCTCTCGCACCCACCGTCTATCTGCAGGTAGACGTCACACACATATGTGCTCTTCACACCCTACCCTCAGAACTTCTAAAAAACAAAAGACGTCGCGCACATTTTATTTTAGCTCACACGTCACACACTTATACTATTACTCTTGTGGCAAACATTCTTTGGGCATAGTATATTGTACTCTCATGAAGAGAAGCGGTGCACGCACGCACTAGTTCTCTCACACCCACTCGCGGGTACACGTAGGAGCGCACTTTTTGAAGTTGGTACAACAAATCACTCCACTATATATATATAAGCAGGAGCCTTAGCGCTTGCTTTACTAGGGTTCCTCTCGTTCACTCTCTCATGCTCTCCAGATCTAAGCAAGACATAGGTGTCC
Source organism: Triticum dicoccoides (assembly GCF_002162155.2). Lineage (NCBI taxonomy): Eukaryota > Viridiplantae > Streptophyta > Magnoliopsida > Poales > Poaceae > Triticum > Triticum dicoccoides. Next base: position 493,505,360 of record NC_041391.1, on the reverse strand, counting down.
ACATTCTCTCTCAGCTCGCGGCTGGTCACAAATCCGGCCGGACAACCTCGACCGGGGCAGGGGTGTAGGTGCATCGTACACGCTGTCGGCGGCGGTGAGGAAGGAGACCAACAGCTGCCCGCGCATCCCGATCGGCGACCGTGCCATTCTCTCCAAGAGAGCACCGGCTCGGGAGGGCCTCCGACCCCTTCTTCCTCCCTGCGGTATTGTGTCCAAGATGCGGCCTCCCGACGCCGTCTTTGCCACATGCCGACGACCCTCAGGTATATATTCCTTCGAATCCTGCCTTGCTCTACTGCCCCAGCTCCCCACTTGGCTTTGTGTGGATCTTTTTCTACTTCCGCCCACTGTTCCAAAGCCACCTAGACTTTTACTATTATTAGAGGTAAAGCTAGTTCATACAATCGACTCTAAGAGTTGGTTCAAACAGGGAAAAAGTGGGAAAGCTATAGCATGAATCTAGGACTTGGTTCTAAGAGGAAACAGGGGAAAGTAGTAGATACTGGCTACCCAACCGGTCTCTTGGTTGAAAAGATGAAGAAAGCATGGTGGATGGCGAAGGGTGGGGGGAAGTGGACCTATCTCTTGGTTGAAAAAGGAAAGAAAGTGATGGGTGTTGGGGGACAACGCAAATGAGAATGAGCAGGTCTAGATTTCCTGTGCTCACATAGGAAAATGTCGCCGAGGAGATAAAAAATGGGACAAATGCAGACATGCCGCCTGAGTGTTTGCCGCTCTCGGCAACCACATCTGCCTCACCACTTTATGCCCCTGCTATCCCTACGCCCATATCGCTACCATTAATGTAAAATCACATGAAGCATTAAGCAATGCCACCTAATGTCACTATAAGTAATGGTCTAGTGCTGTCGATAAATTGAAGCAATGCCACCACCATTTTATGAAGTGCTTCCCTCTTGCTTTATTTCCCATGAATTTTGTTTTTGCAGTTACACTTAAATCTTACACCGCTAACATTGCTTCACCCCAGTGGAACTGCACAAATTTGATTGCACATTTACTGACCATGTGCTACTCTCATGACAGTAATACTAATGCTATTGTTCTACATGTTAATCTAGTGGCAGTGTTGATGTGATGTGATACTACTTACTTAAGGACACTTTCATACTGTCAATCTAGTGCCAATTATAACACAATAGATGATGCTATTAATCATACACCACTGCAAATATTTCTCACTGCTTAAATAACTGTATTTCGTATTTGCGCAAACAGGGATGTCTGTCTCTATATCGTTTCGGGATGTCTGTCTCCGTATCGTTTCTATCTGCGCAATCAAAAGCACACACCTTGGTTTTAGTACAACTGTGCAAAATGAGATGGCTATCCCTCGCTGCCGTTGTTTAACCACCCGTCTTCCAGGTATTCCTACATTGGTAGTTACTAGGTAGAATGACCGATGCAATCTAAAAGAAGTTGATTCATACGTTTTACTTCCTGATTGCAGTGTAGGGACGAGCGAAAACAACTGCATCCTAGTCCGGAATGCACTTTCTACCAGTTCATCCATGGACCGAGGACTAGCTGGCACGGCTGCATGGCGTTTTTTTGGACAGGTGCACGGACAAGAGGCATCATGGTCTGCTTATTTATACAAATAGTGGTGCTTAAATTTAGTGGAATGCACAAGAATTTCAGCTAGTCAGTACACTGCATGGTTTAGCTCAGCATTCCAGCTGAGACCCCAATTATAATTGGTTATTCTGGAATGAGAGAACCTAACCCTGGATGGTGGCAACAAGAAAAAACCAGAGTGAACTCCAGGAAATTTAAGCCTGTCGGGAGGCCCTTTGCTCAGAGAAGCCTTGCTTGGTTTTTCCTGATTTGCAAACCTTCTCACAACTTTGTTTTTTGTTGTGAACTAGTATATGTTTGTTATGTTCTATGAATCATTGAGATGTATAAAATTGCTTAACTTATGTTTTTCAAGTTTTTTATGAAGCCGAGTTTAATGTGAGTGTTCCACATGAACGCTGGACTAGCGTGTGAACGTTTGGAATTTACATTGTGGCCTCAGGTAACTGCATGAACCGCTATAACAAGATACATAGTTGCTTATATGTCAGACAGTAGATTGTTGATTGTTAGCTGGTCGATAGCCTAGTGTTGAAGCGAGCTAAGCCAATGTGCCATGTTTTGCACAACTGCTTACAAGTGGGGTAGCACCAACAATGTTTACAAGTACTTATGTATACGTCAGCGCAAAGTTCTCGAACGAGTACTCTATTTCATCAAAACACACATTGCTCGTATGATAAACCATGACAACTTATGTCTTACCATGCCATATTCATGAAAAAACTAGTTAGGACGCATCTGTTTCGGCAACAATTACGATGGTTCTCACATGATTCATGGGCACACAAAAGTAGCTGCAGTTCCCATAGATGGATTCAAACAGAGTACTAGCCCTAGAGGGCTCGATAACAGGCAAGGTTCGGATAATTAGACACAATCCAAACTACTATTAAACACTAGCTGGGGCAACTCTTTCATGCCTCGATCTAATTTGGGCTGGACACAAGAGGGGCCTTGCCATGAACATCATCGAGGACGCCCGGCAGCAGCTCAATCCTGTGAACCTTCATGAAGCCAACCTTGTGGCCTTGCCACTCATAAACTTGTTTGTGGAGCCATGCCACGTCATCTTCCTGCGTAAGCTTGCCAAGAACAGTATGCTCACAAACGAAGGAGTAGCTTTGAACTTCTTATTCTTCAGTACACCCTGGACAACATGCCTGACAATAGTGAGGCTGGAATACAACTCTTCATTGGTATAAGCGCAAATGGCTTCCGGGATCCAACAGCCTAAGAACTCTGTTTTCCCTGTGCGTATATTCGGGTCATCCGCCTCATAGCGAGTGACATGTACAACCACACAATCCTTGTCTGCATCAGGGCTCTAACTAAAACAGAGCCAAATTCTAAATTACTTTCCAGTATAAGAAACACAAGTTATTTAAACCGCTATGTATAGCATGGAATCGAAGCTAATAAAATTTTGCATTATTCATCACCACATACTTAGATGAAAAACCACAATTGAGATCAGCGAAGAAGAAAATCACCTTGGGCAGCTCGACGGGGGGGGGACACATCCTCGAAGGGGGAAACTGCTCCTACAGTGCCATGAGGGCTGTAACCTCAAACGGGGCGTTGACCATCTCAGTAGTGGTCGTGAGCGTATCTGGGGTCGGCTCGGTGGCTGCCTCCATCTTCTTGGAGCTCTCTGTCTCGTGGGGATCAGCCTCCCGCTTCTGCTCCAATATCGGCAGATCTTTGCCTCATTCTCCTTGGTCCATCATGAAACTGACGAATACTAGGAGACCACTGAAAGGAAAACACAATCGCAATGACAATGAAACAAAAAAGAGAGTGAGGATCGGCTACTGCTTTGCAAAAGTTCTTTTTTTTCTCTGAACGAAAATATACCAACATCACGGATCCGCTTACCTTCCCTTCATTGGGAGAGAAGAACAGTGGCAGATGCGAGTGTTGCCTTTCTTGAAGACGGTGAGGGCGAAGGGGATTCAGTGTAGAGTCAAATGATGGTTGCTTTGTCCGTCAAACTTACACTACGGGGAGGTGGGGTTTTGTGATACGACGGCTCGTTACTGCCGTGCTACGACCTGGCTGACTCTCCGCCTGCATACTGCCTTCTAATTTGGTGGATGGTATTTGGTCCCGCGCGCTGCATGGCCGCGTGTCGGTGAACAAAAGTATAGCGGCATTCAGTAGAGGGAGATGTTTCGATGACCTAGGAGGAGCCAGAAGCGGTATTGTATCCACTGTACTAGTAATAATTGTTTTTCTGGGTAGCTGTAGAGTGTCTCCACTGTACTAGTAGTAATTGTTTCTCTGGGCCCAAGACAAAACAGCCCATCCACCCTAGTAAATAGTAAAATCAATTCAAAAGCCCATATATTTACTGAATGAGAGGCGCTACCCACACCCAGCACACCGCCCCCCAAACAAACATGGGTGCTCTTCTTCCTCCTCACTCCCACCCACCTCACGTCAGCCCGCTCCACTCATACCCCCAAATTCCTCACCTCACTCCTACAGAAAACCCCAACTCCCCTTCTTCCTCACTACTATAGAAAAACTCCAGCTCCCATTCTTCTTCACTCGCACTACAACTAGGCTCGTCATTCGTTACTCTTCTCAAATCCATGAGCGCGACGGGACGCCCTCGAGGAAAATGGAGTCGGCTGGCCCCAGCGCCAAGAAGATGAGGCTCCCGCCAGCGATGACGCCTGTTGTAGATCCCACACCCGGTAGCGCGGGGAGAAGCGGCGACCCCGCCCCCACTAGATCCCAGGAACCCGTAAAATCTTGGGTGGACCGCATCAGCGATCTCCCAGACACCGTCCTTGGGGAGATCATCTCGCTTCTCCCCACCAAGGATTGCTTCCGCACCCAAGTCCTCTCAATTTCGTGGCGCCCTCTATGGCACGCCGTGCCCCTTAATCTCGACTGTCGTCAGCTATCTCTCTTCAATGATTTTGAAATCCCCAGAGCCATCATCTCCTCCCACGAGGGCTCTGTTCAAAGCCTCTACATCCTGTCATGCTACCTGAGCAAGCATACGATGCCCTGCACGATGGACGCATGGCTGAAATCCCCTGAATTCATAGAACTACAGCTACTTGAGTTCTACTATTCCCCTGGAAATCACATACCACATACCGAACGCCATGTACTTGTGTCCTCAGCACCGATGTCCATCTCACGGTTTTCCTCCTCTCTCTCCACACTGCCACCTTTACGCTGTGCTACCTACCAGACAATCTGGTATTAAACCTTCGACTCCCATTTCTCAAGAAACTTTCACTTGTGCGGGTTCGTATATCGGAGGCCTCATTGCACAACATTATCCACTCCAGTTGCCCTGCCCTGGAGTGCTTGGAGCTTGTTTTCATAGTTAGAATCGGTTGTGTCCAAATAAAGTCGCCTAACCTTGTAAGAATTGGAATTTCTTTTGTCGGAAGGTAGCTCATCATCCAAGATGCCCCTTCACTTCAAAGGTTGATCCTTGATTCTAGTTATTCACCGTTGCAAATAACCGTCCTCTCTGCGCCTAAACTGGAGCCTTGGGTGTAATAGATGATCTCTGTGCTCATTTCAATATGGTGTTTGGCTCCACAGTTCTTCAGGTACTTTATATTATCATCTACACTTTGTAACCATAAGCTGCATTTTAAATTTCTGCGCATAAGTTATATATCATCTTGGAGTACAAATTTTGTACTAATATTATGTTCTATGCTCAATGAAGCGTTTCTCCATGGATGGCCTATCAATGGTGCTGGATTCTGTCAAGATCTTATATATCCAAATGAATAGTTTTGATCTGAACAAGATTATTGGCTTGCTGCAATGCTTTCCACGTCTGGAGAAGTTGTATATAAAGGTGATAATTTCACGCACATTGGAAGCCCGCATATAGTGTACTAGAATTAACCGTTCAGTTGTTTCTCTTTTGACACTCTTTTTTTAGACCTTAACTGTTTTCAATCTTCATGTCTATTTAGGCAACAGGACGGGGTAAGAAAGTTATAACCAATCGGTGGATTCATAAGCATCGGGATTTTCTCACTTCTCATGAGACTTGATTGAAGGCAATAACACTAGAACGATATGTAGCCAACCGTGCAAACACTAGATTTGTCACATTCTTCCTGCTGAATGCGAGGTTACTATTGTCCATCAGGCTTAAGTTTATCAGCAGCATGGTTTTGACGGATGGGTATGTTGAAGAGCAAAAAAAAGGAGTTTCAGGGGGCAAAAGAGCTTCTAAACGTGTCGGGCTTCTATTTACAACATATTGTGGTCATAATCCAGTAAATTTTACGACCCAGGATGTTCATTCTATAGACCTGGCCAATCCATTTGACTGTGACTGCCGAAAACAGTGCTGGAGTTAGATGTTGTTGCCTTTTTCAACCTGGGTTTTTTTGTAAACCTGATGAACAATTAACCCTCCTGCTTTTGTACAGTTTGTAAGCTGGAGTTAGATGTTCTTGCCCTTTTCAGCTCGGCTGTGACTGTCATATTTTCTTTGAAACAAGGCAAATGGCTTGCCATTCGTTTAATTTAGAGTGAAATATTGTAACAAATCCCAACCAAGGGAAATAACATCACTCTCGCCAGCTGCTTGAGCTCACTATGCATTACAGAAGCCAAGTGATTAGCCCCCACCAGCACCCACAAACTTATTTCGAACTAGCACATCAAATGGGATGTAAATTTTCATAGGAAAGGCTGCATGACCGTGACAGATTTGGATTTTGACATTTGGGACCTGCGAGGAAATAGCCTATCCAAGGTGGTGTCGACTTACTAGCCAGTCAACAAATGATTATGCCTACTAGTCGTTGGATTGACATACAACATCCGTCGTGTATCTTCTATCTCTTGTCTTCTTCTTCCTCCAGCCGCGCAAACCAAACCACCATGTCGGCTTCGCCTGCTCCCGCCTCCCATGGCTGGCTGCGCCTCCGCCACTGTACCGTATGTACCCTCCAACGTTGGCTAGTCCCTCCCTCTATTCCCCCACACGTCATGTTATTCTCCGGTGATGTCAGCCCGAACACGCACCTGCACCCGAACTAGTGAACCCTCGTACTCCCCTCCACCTGTGACTGGACCGGCGCATCTTCCACGGTTCCTGTTCGTTCCATCCGAGGCCTCGTTGTCGTCCTCCGCCTTGCGGCTTTGGTTTGCTCGCCGTGCATGATGCGCCGCCTTCTTCCATTGTCAACGTCGTCAACAACCGAGAGGAACAAGGAGATGATTGTATGTGGAGAGGATGACAGTAGGGACCCACCAGCGTCATGGCAGTATGCAAGCAAGTGTCTCTATATTACAAGCCCAAAAACTGGTTCCTCCTAATGGTTGGACATATGGGGTTCACGCCATTGTCAACGTAGTCAATAAACGAGAGAATTACACTACAAGTGGCTGACACCAGGGACCCAGCAGGTCATGCAGTTTTTTTAGGAACAAGTAGTTGTTATTTATACTGGTTTTAGCGACGGATCAGGGTAACAGCGGGGCTGTGCGGGGGCTGTGGCCCGTCTAGCTAGGGTTTTATTTATGTTCACCACATCATGAGCCCAGTTGTGTTTTTTTCTTGCTGAAAATGGCTAGCCAGTTCTATTTTTTTAAGAAATACCCAAATGAGGCCTACTTGCTTTATCAGCCCTGCTAGGCTGCAAATCTTTCAAGACGAGGAGAGTTTCAATCGGTTTGCCTAGAAATGGGTTGTACATTTTTAAAACACATCAAACCGGGAATTAGTTTCATTTTTTTTTCATTACAAGATTTTAAATTCCATTGATTTTTATGCGTGGACAATTATTTGGATTTTATATTTGTATAAATTATTTTCAAAATAGTTTGAATGTGACTTGATATTTCGGGATTAAAAACAGTTGACCGCACCAAAATATGCAAAATTTCGTATACTTTTTAACCGTGGCCACATTATGGGGTGTAATGCTAACAAAAAGAAGATGGGCTCCAAAAAAATTCTTAAGAATTAGCAAATGGGATGTACATTATTAGAAATAATGGTAGATGGGTTGTATGCTCTTTTCCACAGATTTGAGGTTGACTTGTGTGCCTACTACAGGTTGACGCGTATGCTTTCCTAAAAAAAGGTTGACGCACACGCAACGCCGTGTCAACTTAGTCAACACATGAGAACAGTGATTGTTGGATGTCCATCCAACGGTTGTCATGCTTCTTCAATCTCTGCTCTCCCTGCTCCAGTCGCTCCAACAAGCGCCGGCGAGACTGCCTACTCCCTCCTCCCACGGCCAGCTATGCTGCCGCGCAGGCCTCACCGCCCCACCATACTCCCATCGATGGCCTAGCCATCCCTCTACTCACCCACACCTGTTTTTATTCTCCGGGGACGGCAATGAACCAGTAAACCCTCGTACTCCTCCGTGTGGGAAACAACTGTCGAGTCTTCCCTGGCTCCGTGTCGTTCCCTTCCTAGGCCTCGCCGTCGTCCATCGCCCTGGTGCTCCCGGTGCGGCCTGGTCAACATGGTCAATGAACGACATCCATCGGAAGTGGACTGTACATGGAGAGGCTGACAGCTAGGTCCATGGCCGTGGGCAAGGAAATGCCTCCTTATTAGCAAAATAATGATTCCTCCACCTAACAGCTAGGACCCATGGGAAGGGCCACTGTATTTCGTGAAAAAAAGTTCCCCCCGCTGACAGGTTGGACCAACCAGCTATATCTTCGCGCGCAAGGAAGTGCCTCCTTATTACGCACAAAAAAAATGAATACCCCCTGCTAGCTGGGACCCACCATAGTGGGTGGCTGACTTGTGGGCCTACTAAGTTGACGGGGACGGAGGGCTTTGTCAACTTAGTCAATATGAACGATTCTAGCTCCAGTGACCGTATGATGTCCAGCCAACGGCCATAGTGCTTCTTCAACCACTGGTCTTCTTGCTCCAGCCGCCCAAAGCAGGTCGTGCCGCCTGCTCCTGCCTCCAGTGGAAGGTTGTGCTGTTGCAGAGGCCTCACCGCCCCTACTACTCCCACCGCTAACAGGCCATCCCTCCACTCACCCACACCCCATGTTATTCTGCGGCGACGGCGGCCTCACACCGCAGCCGAACCAGTGAACCCTCGTACTCTTCTCCACGTGGGCATCCACTGCCGCGTCTTCCCCGGCTCCGCATCATCCCCTCCCTAGGCCTCGCCGTCGTCCACCGCCATGGTGCTCTCGACGCGGCGTGGTCAATGTGGTCAACGACCGACTTCCATCAGAAGAGTACTGTATGTGGAGAGGCTGATAACTGGGTCCATGGCAGCCGCAAGGAAGTGCCTCCTTATTACGCGCAAAATAATTATTCCTCCACCTGACAGCAGGGACCCACCGGATGGGCCACCGTATTTTGTGAAAAAACGTTTCCCCGCTGACTGCTAGGACCCACCGGACGGGCCACCGTATTTCGCAAAAAAGATGTTCCCCTCGCTGTCAGCTCGGACCCACCGGAAGTGCCTCCTTATTACACAAAAAATGAATAACCCGCTGCTAGCTAGGACCCACCTTGGTGGGAGGCTGACTTGTTGGCCTACTAAGTTGACGAGGATGGAGGGCTTTGTCAACTTAGTCAATATGAACGATTCTAGCTCCAGTGACCGTACGATGTCCATCCAACGGTCGTAGTGCTTCTTCAACCTATGGTCTTCTTGCTCCAGCCGCGCAAACCAGCGCCGGTCGTGCCGCATGCTCCTGCCTCCCGTGGCCGGCTGTGCTGCCGCGGAGGCCTCACCGCCCCCTACTATTCCCACCGCTGAGCAGGCGCTGCGGTGACGGTAGCCTCACACCGCGGCCGAACTAGTGAACCATCATACTCCTCTCCACGCGGGCTTCCACTGTCGCGTCTTCCCTGGCTCCGCGTTGTCCCCTTCCTAGGCCTCACTGTCGTCCACCGCCCTGGTGCTCTCTACGTTGCGTGGTCAACATGGTCAAGGAACGACTTCCATCGGACGTGGGCTATACGTGGAGAGGCTGACAGCTGGGTCCATGACCGTAGCAAGGAAGTGCCTCCTTATTATGCGAAAAATAATGATTCCTCCACATGACAGCAGGGACCCATCAGACGGGCCACCGTATCGCGAAAAAAACATTTCCCCCTGACTGCTGGGACCTACCAGCTACATCTTCGCATGCACGGAAGTGCGTCCATATTACGGGCCAAAAAAATGAATTGCCCCTGACTGCTGGGATCCACCAGCTACATATTCGCACGCAAGGAAGTGCCTGATAGTCGGGACCCACCTGGTCGAAGCATACGTAGCATTGTCATTCTGGTCGCGAACGTGTACGTACATACTGGTCGATGTAGAGGCACGCACGTGTCGTACTAGAGGCGCACACGTAGCATGTACACATACATACAGCGGCCAGGGTGCAAGAAAGTAAATACGGTCACGTACGTACATATGGGCGGGGTCTCGAACGCCTACTCGTGCATACATACAGCCAGGGCTCGTGTACATGGCTGGGTCGGAATGGAGAAACTGCATCGTCGTCGTGTTCATGGGGAGCCAACCGGTTGGGTCGGAACGGAATGCATCGTTGTGTTCATCAGGAGGGCTTGGACGGAACAGCCAATGGAAACGAGCCCTGGTGTACCTCACAATGGAGGAAACGGCCTTGTGTTCCACCGGCCATGTTCGAAACGGGATCCTGTTCATCAGGAGGGGTCTGGCGTACCACAAAACAGAGGAAACGGACTTGTGTTGGACCTCCTACGGTCGAAACGGGGTCCTGTTGATCGGGAGGTGTGTGGCATACCGCAAAACGGAGGAAACGGACTTGTATTGGAGCGCTACGGTCGAAATGGGGGTCCTGTTTATCGGGAGGGGTGTGGTGTACCGCAAAACGGGACTCCACGGGGTACTATTCATCTCCACCGTTGACCTCCTCCATCCTCCACGGGCTACTGTTCATCCACCGTCGACCTCCTCCAGCCTCCACCTGCGACTGTTCATCCACGGGCTCATGTTCATCCAGCCTACACCGCGCGCTACTCCACCGGCTACTGTTCAACCAGCCCTCTCCACGAGCTCATGTTCAACCACCCCTCCACGGGCTATTGTTCATCCAGCCCTCCACCATCTACTGTTAATCTAGCCCTCCATGGTGTCGTCCTATTCATCCAGCCCTCCACGGGGTCCTGTTCATCTAGCCCCAACCAGCTCGATCGATCGGGGTCCTGTTCATCCAGAGGCAACACCACGGGGTCCTGTTCATCCATCCCCACTGGGAACTGTTCATCC
>NC_041391.1:493405625-493494342 GCF_002162155.2 Triticum dicoccoides | reverse complement strand
AGGCAGCATCGATTGGCTTCAGTTAGCAGCAGTAGCGAAGGAATCGCTCGATCGGGTTCAATTAACAGCCATCGATCGATCGCTCGGGTTTAGTAACGCGTAGCCTGCAGTGCAATCGCTCGGGTTCAGTAGGCGAACGCCTCGCTCGGGTTCAGTTAGAGACCAACGCCTCACACCCACGTGTGTGCGTGTGCGAGAGAAATGCGCAAACCTCCCTGCATTGCTCGGCCCCGACCACCCACCGTAACCGGGAACACCCTGATATTTTTCTCGCCCTCGCTTCTACCACGGTTTTTTCCGTCATGGACGGCCCAAATAATGTCATGCAGTTGCGTCTCTGGCCCGCCCAGGATGAAAAGCCCATTTTCTATCATGATTTTTTGTCATAGAAGTAGGAGCCCACCGCATCTATGCTGATACCGGGTTTTGTCACAATTATCGTCATAGAAGTGTCATAAGTATGATAGGAAAAAATTTCATTCGACCCAAAATGTCACGGATGTGTCTTTTTTTATAGTGATATTCGTCATAAACAGTAGACTTGGGGGTTGGCATAGTAAGCATAACCCAGTAAAGGAAGAGTTCATACCTCAAACTTCTGGTGCATCTGCTTCACCATATCTACTTCAATATCGTGGCTACTGTGTACTTGACTAAGATAACCAGAAAAAACTTCGCCAACACTCAATTGCGAATAGTCAGCAACATCGAATCTGACTTTACATCATTCAATGTGTTCTTCCTTGGCAGAATGCTTAGCCAGCACAGTGGGCCTTCCCGGTTCTTGAAAGCCGGTGGTAGTAATCACCACGTCCTCATCATGAGCATCAGCCATCTTCGGTGGACTAGAGACTTCAGGACAAGGCTCATCAGTGGCTCACTCCATAGGGGGGTCCGAAGTTGCTGGTGGGTCTTCATGAACTGGTTCAGAAGATTGAGGAATGGAGACTTTAGGCGTTGCGGTCCGTTGCTCCGGTTCATTGACCATAGGATCTTCAGCCGGCTAGGACTTCTTTGCCTTTTGCTAGGCTTGGCTTTTCCGCTGCATGAGACATGAAGTCAGTATAAACATAACAGGATCAGAATGAGTAAATGATAAGTAAGTTTTCATTACCCAGGAGCGGTCTTGAAAGTCGGCATGTTGGATTGAATTGAATAGCCGAAAGAAGAATGAGATGTATCCTAATAATTTGAGTCGGAAGATTTGAGCGGTTGACGAGTAAGACCCACCAATGGATAAAAAGAGTTCAATTTGGGGGTGACCTCATTTCGACGCTTCCTTGGCGTGTTCGGTAAGCCGAGGAGAGTTCTGCATCCCTGCTTGTCCGAGTCTGCCGCCGGCTCTCGTGCTGCTATTGCTTCAAAATAAAGTGAGGATCCAGATGAGCTAAGGGGTGTGAAAATCTTACTTTCTGGGTTACTCTTTGGATTATTTTGTCTTGGTAAAGGCTCGGAGTCGGAGGAAATAATAGTTACCTCTTCTTCTACTCCATGACTCGTTCCCGTGTCATCCTGATGATAGTTGGTGTCAATAAGATGGTTAAAAAGGAGACAAGAGAGTCAAGAGCTACCTCTGACTCGGAGGAGTCGTCTAGTTGAAGCAAGTTGGAAGCACTGGGCTTCTTTCCCCTCTTTTTGGTGGTTTTCCTGGCGGCTTTCTTGGCCTTCCTAGCTCTTTTTGCAGCCTCATGGTCATATTCTTTCTTCCAAAATTTGTCATTAGCATGTGAAAGTCATCAAAAGAGAATTAAGATGAAGTGACAAAGATTAAGGAAAATTAACTAAGGTTGGCGGCTTACCGCTGGTGACGGGTTAGACTTGTAGAAAGGGCTTAAGCCCACCTTGCCACAGTCTGCTAGGCTCTGATTCAGAAGAGATTTTGTCATCTCATTGATGACATCGACAGTTAAGTCCTCAGAACTATGGCACAGTGGATCCTTCTTCTCACCCATGTAAGTACACATTAATCCAGAGTGGCGGCTCAAGGGATAACCCGCCATGCAACCCAACACCAGACCAAATAAATGCCATTTAAGTCATTACCCAACAGATCCTTGACTTTGGCAATAGTAGGGGCAAGCTTATTGCGTTCAGAAGCTGTCAACTTGTCGGGGAGAGGATGGTTTGATTCGATACGCTGGGCGCGAAAGCCGGGCAGAGGGTTCTCATCAGCCGGAGAAGTGTCCTTGCAATAGAACCATGTCTGGTTCAAGTCCTGGGGATGACTCGGCGGCTGTGCATAAGGGAAAATGGCGTCTCTCCATTGTTGGATTGAGACCCCGCCAAGTTCCAAACTGGGTCCGTTGGAGTACTCATTTTGGTGGTTCAAGTAAAAATACTCTCTAAATAGTTCCACAATGGGCTCCTCTTGAAGGTAGACTTTGCAGAACACTTGGAAGTTGCATATGTTAGACACAGAGTTGGGACCGTTGTCTTGAGGATGGAGATCGAAAAAGCTCAGAACGTCCCTGAAGAACTTAGAGCCGGGCGGCGAAAAGCCCCGGTTCATATGGTCCATGAAGACAATGACTTCGTCGTACTTTGGATGAGGTTTTTCTTCTGACGGCTTGCGGGCGCGGTAAGACATGACAGACTTCTTCAACAAGTATCCGGTTTTCACAAAATCTTCAAGCGTATTTTCTGTGACGATGGAAGGAACCCAGTTGCAGGAAGTGGTCGTTTTGGGTGCCATTGTGGAAGTGGTTGCTTTGGACGCCATTATGAAAAAGAGAGCCTAAAAGGAAAAAGAACAACTTTGCCGGTTCAACTATAAGCCAGACGGAAAATATTATAGTACATATGCAGAATGGCGGCTTAAGAAGGGGCCTAATGGTATGTGAATAATTACAGCGGGTTATGTAAGCCGCCATGAGCAGTTTGATGGAAAACTCTATTGAGCGTTGAGTATAACTACAGCCGGTGATATGAGCCATCATGACTAGGTGGATCTATCAGGAAGCAAAGATTTTCTGCTAAGTGTTGGATAAACGAGTTTCACAGGCTACAAACATATATTTGGATCAGCGACAGTTTAGAAAAAGAAAAATAATCAAGACCTAATACCAGTGCAGGGGAGTTTATAAGTTCTAATGAGATCTATTTTCAATAGAAAAGGGGTCCGCTTGTATTGAGGACAAAGGCAAACCTACTGTCGCACAAGTTCTATGTTGTTTCCAGATCAAAAGGTGCTACGGTGGAAGAACTATGGAGGAACTAACGAAGAACACGACGAACAGTTGAAACCCTAATGCGGATCTAGGGTACAGGAGAGCGAGTGCTTACAGATGCAGGTCCACTGTGGAGGAACGTTGCCATTCTCTGGTCCGTTCAGGCTGATGTAGCGGCCAAGGACGAAGACGACGGTGTGCTTCGCGGCGGCGGCGGAGCTCGAGCAGCAGAAGGTCACGAAAGGAAGAAGACGATGGAAAGGGGGAGAATGAGAAGAAGACCGGTCGTGGCTATTTATAAGGAGAGGGTCAATAAGTGAGCACGAAAAACGAGGAGGCTAAAACATGGTTATCCAGCGGCCCAAGCGCATCGATTCTCGGACGGTTATTAAGATAAAGATCCATTGAGGTATGATGATTTTTTGTGAATTAAGTGACAGGTGATGTCATGGAGGATTATCACAAGTCCAGAAGATGACGTCATGGCGGGTACCAAGTTCTCGCACAAGAGAAGAGAAGATTATTGTAAGTGTTGAAGATTGACATGAACAAGTTCAAATCAACCTGGGGCCTAATGTTGGGGCTATAATTATTGGTATGACCCGCCCAGGAGGGGTCGGGTTATACCTACGGCGACTCTTTGTATGAAGCCCATAAGACATTAAAGATAGCGATTAACAACCAAGGGCCCAAGGCCCAAGGGCGACTTAGGGCCCGTAGGTATAAACTGACATGTATGTAAGACTTGTATTATAAGGCATGTAAAGATAGTCACCGAGCCGGACATGTTGTCTATGAGCCGGCCGGGACTCTGTGAGCCGCTGGGCGTCAACCTGTGTATATAAAGGGACGACCCGGCGGTGGTTCAAGACAACAAACAACAAATCAAAAGCTAGGTCAAGAGGATTCACTCGTTGGTAATCGAGACATAAGCAATACCACCCAAACTGGATCGTAGGCTTTTACCTTCACCACAAGGGGCTGAACCAGTATAATTCATGTGACCTTTGTCTCGTTTAACCCTTTTAAGCTAACCTAGAGGCGATGGCTCCACGACTAAGTACTTTCATGAGGACATCTGTCGTGACTATTCCATGACAGGGGGACTTTCGGGACGGAGCGCCGCCGTCTTGAAGCGGAACTTGGGCAGGAGCACTTTTCCTCTCCGGCGGAGCGATTTTGTCGGGGAGGGAAATCACCAACAACTCTCCAGGGGGAAATCATCACCAACAACTCTCCCATCTTTGGGAGGGCAATCTCCATCAACATCTTCACCGGCACCATCTCATCTCAAACCCTAGTTCATCTCTTGTATTCAATCTTGTTACCGAAACTATAGATTGGTGCTAGGGGTGACTAGTAGTGTTGATTACATCTTGTAGTTGATTACTATATGGTTTATTTGGTGGAAGATTATATGTTAAGATCCATTATGCTATTTAATACCCCTCTGATCATGAGCATGTTGATTATTTGTGAGTAGTTACTTTTTTTCTTGAGGTCACGAGAGAAATCATGTTGCAAGTAATCATGTGAATTTGATATGTGTTCGATATTTTGAGAGTATGTATGTTGTGATTCCCTTAGAGGTGTCATGTGAACGTCAACTACATGACACTTCACCATATTTGGGCCTAAGGTAATGCATTGTGGAGTATTAAATAGATGGTGGGTTGCGAGAGTGACAAAAGCTTAAACCCCAGTTTATGCACTATTCCGTAAGGGGCCGATTGGATCCTAGAGTTTAATGATATGATTAGAATTTATTCTTAATACTTTTCTTGTAGTTGCGGATGCTTGCGGGAGGGTTAATCATAAGTAGGAGGTTTGTTCAAGTAAGAACAGCACCTAAGCACCGGTCCACCCACATATCAAATTATCAAAGTAGCGAACACAAATCAAACCAACATGACGAAAGTAACTAGATGAAATTCCCGTGTACCCTCAAGAACGCTTTTCTTGTTATAAGAGACCGTTTTGGCCTGTCCTTTGTCTAAAAAGGATTGGGCTACCTTGATGCATACTTATTGTTACTATTTGTACTTGCTCGTTAAAAATTATCTTGCTATCAAACTACTCGCTACTTACAGTTTCAGCACTTGCAGACATTACCTTACTGAAAACTACTTGTCATTTCCTTCTGCTCTTCGTTGGGTTCGACACTCTTACTTATCAAAAAGAGCTACAATTGATCCCCTATACTTGTGGGTCATCAAGGCTATTTTCTGGCGCCTTTGCCGGGGAGTGAAGCGCCTTTGGTAAGTGGAATTCGATAAGGAAACATGTATATAGTGTGCTGAAATTTATTGTCACTTGTTACTATGGAAAACAATCCTTTGAGGGGTTTGTTCGAGGTATCTTCACCTCATTCTAAACCACAATTAGTTACCCCTCAACCTACTTCACCTACTGAAAATATTGAATATGAAATCCCTTCGGGTATGATAGGACAACTGCTAGTTAATCCTTATACAGGAGATGGAACTGAACATCCTGATATGCACTTGATACATGTGGAACAAATTTGTGGATTGTTTAAGCTTGCAGGTTTACCCAGGGATGAAGTGATGAAAAAGGTTTTCCCTTTATCTTTGAAGGGAAAAGCATTGGCATGTTATAGGCTATGTGATGATATTGGATCATGGAATTGGAGTCGTTTGAAATTGGAGTTCCATCAAAAAAATTATCCTATGCATCTAGTTCATCGTGATCGGAATTATATATATAATTTTTGGCCTCGTGAAGGAGAAAGTATCGCTCTAGCTTGGGGGAGGCTTAAGTCAATGTTATATTCATGCCCAAATCATGAGCTCTCAAGAGAAATTATTATTCAGAATTTTTATTCCCGGCTTTGTCGTAATGATCAAACCATGCTGGATACTTCTTGTGCTGGTTCTTTTATGAAGAAAACTATTGAATTCCGATGGGATCTTTTGTAAAGAATTAAATGCAACTCTGAAGATTGGGAACTTGACGAAGGTAAAGAGTCGAGTATAAAACTTAAGTATGATTGTGTTAAATCTTTTATGGATACCGATGCCTTTCAAAAGTTTAGCACTAAATATGGACTTGACTCTGAGATAGTAGCCTCCTTTTGTGAATCATTTGCTACTCATGTTGAACTTCCTAAAGATAAGTGGTTTAAATATCACCCACCTATTAAAGATGAAAATAAAGAACCAATACCACTTAAAGAAGAACTATACTTTATAATGTTGATCCAGTTGTTCCTTCTGCTTATATTGAGAAACCACCTTTCCCTATTAGGATAAAATAACATGCTAAAGTATCAACTGTGGTTAACAAAAGCTATGTTAGAACACCTAAACATGATGAACAAATTAAAGTAGAACCTAGCATTGCTATGGTTAAAGATCTCTTGGAAGAAGATATGGATGGGCAGGTTATTTACTTCTGTCAAGAAGCTGCTAGAATTGCTAAACCTGATGGAAAAGATAAACATAGACCTGTTGTTGGCATGCATGTTATTTTAGTTAAAATAGGAGATCACTGTTATTATGGTTTATGTGACATGGGTGCTAATGTGAGTGCTATTGCTTACACTCTATATCAATAAATTATAAAAGACATAGCACCTACCGAGTTAGAAGACATAGATGTTACTATTAAACTTGCAAATAGAGACACCATATCACCTTGTGGGATTATTAGAGATGTTGAAGTCTTGTGTGGGAAAATAAAATATCCTACTAGTTTTCTTGTTCTTGGTACCCCGCAAGATGACTTCTGTCCCATTATCTTTGGTAGACCTTTCTTGAACACAGTAAATGCTAAGATAGATTGCATGAAACAAATTGTGGGTGTTAGCCTTGGTGATGAGTCTCATGGGTTTAATTTTTACAAGTTTAGTAGAAATCATCAAGAAAAATAATTGCCTAGTAAGGATGAATTAATTGGTCTTTCTTCTATTGTTGTGCCACCTACTGATCCTTTAGAGCAATACTTGGTAGACCATGAGAATGATTGACATATGGATGAAAGAAATGAAATAGATAAGATCTTCTTTGAATAACGTCCTCTGCTTAAACACAATTTTCCTATTGAAACTCTTGGAGGTCCTCGTCCACCTAAGGGTGGCCCTGTGTTTGAATTAAAACAATTGCCAGACACTTTGAAATATGCTTATCTTGATAAAAAGAAGATATATCATGTTATTATTAGTGCTAACCTCTTAGAACATGAAGAAGAAAGATTATTGAAAGTTCTAAGGAAGCACTGAGCTGCTATTGGATATACTCTTGATGATTTAAAGGGCATTAGTCCCACTCTATGTCAGCACAAAATTAATATGGAACCTGATGCTAAACCATTTGTTGATCATCGACGTTGGTTAAATCCGAAGATGAAAGAAGTGGTAAGAATGGAAATACTAAAACTTCTGGAAGCAGGTATAATCTATCCCATAGCTGATAGTAGATGGGTAAGTCTTATTCATTGTGTCCCTAAGAAAGGAGGTATAACTATTGTTCCTAATGATAAGAATGAGCTTATTCCACAAAGAATTGTTACATGCTATAGAATGGTAATTGATTTTAGAAAATTAAACAAAGCAACTAGAAAAGATCATTACCCTTTGCATTTTATTGATCAAATGCTTGAAAGATTATCTAAACACACACACTTCTGCTTCCTTGATGGATATTCTGGCTTTTCACAAATACATGTATCTCAACCTGATCAAGAAAAGACTACTTTTACTTGTCCCTTTGGAACATATGCTTATAGACGTATGCCTTTTGGTTTATGTAATGCACCTGCTACCTTTCAAAGATGCATGATGGCTATATTCTCTGACTTTTGTGAAAAGATTGTTGAGGTTTTCATGGATGACTTTTCTGTTTATGGGAAGTCCTTTGATGATTGTTTAAGCAATCTTAAGAGAGTTTTGCAGAGATGTGAACAAACAAATCTTGTCTTGAATTGGGAGAAGTGCCACTTTATGGTTAATGAGGGCATTATCTTGGGTCATAAAATTTCTGAAAGAGGTATTGAAGTGGACCAAGCTAAGGTTGATGCAATTGAGAAAATGCCATGTCCTAAGGACATCAAAGGTATTCGTAGTTTCCTAGGTCATGCTGGTTTTCATAGGAGATTTATTAAAGACTTCTCTAAAAATTTCTAGGCTCCTCACTAGTCTTTTGCAAAAGGATGTTCCCTTTGTTTTTGATGATGATTGTTTAGAAGCCTTTGAAACACTCAAGAAAGCCTTAATTTCTGCACTTATTTTTCAACCACCTGATTGGAACTTCCCTTTTGAAATTATGTGTGATGCTAGTCATTATGTTGTTGGTGTTGTTCTAGGACAAAGAGTTGATAAGAAATTGAATATTATTCATTATACTAGTAAAACTCTAGACACTGCTCAAAGATATTATGCTACTACTAAAAAATAATTTTTAGCAGTGGTGTTTGCTTGTGATAAATTTAGACCTTATATTGTTGATTCCAAAGTAACTATTCACACAAACCATGCTGCTATTAATATCTTGTGGAAAAGAAAGATGCTAAACCTAGACTTATTCGTTGGGTTCTCTTGTTACAAGAATTTGATTTACATATTATTGATAGAAAAGGAGTTGAAACCCTGTAGCAGATAACTTGTCTAGGCTTGAAAATGTGCTTGATGACCCACTACCTATTGATGATAGTTTTCCTGGTGAGCAGTTAGCTGCAATAAATGTTGCTAATAGTACTTCTTGGTATGCTGATTATGCTAATTACATTGTTGCTAAATATTTACCTCCTAGCACCTCCTAGCTTTACATACCAACAAAATAAAATTCTTCTATGATTTAAGACATTACTTTTGGGATGACCCACATCTTTATAAAGAAGTAGTAGATAGTATTATTAGACATTGTGTACCTGAGCATGAACAGGGACAAATCCTACGGAAATGTCACTCCGAGGCTTATGGAGGGCATCATGCTGGAGATAGAACTGCTCACAAGGTATTGCAATCTGGATTTTATTGGCCTACACTCTTCAAGTATGCCCGTAAGTTTGTCTCATCTTGTGATGAATGCCAAAGAATAGGTAATATTGGTAAGCGTCAAGAAATTCCTATGAATTATTCACTTGCTGCTGAACCATTTGATGTTTGGGGATTTGATTACATGGGACCTTTTCCTTCCTCTAATGGGTATACACATATTTTGGTTGTTGTTGATTATGTTACTAAATGGGTTGAAGCTATTCCAACTAGTAGTGCTGATCACAACACCTCTATTAAAATGCTTAAGGAAGTTATTTTCCCAAGGTTTGGAGTCCCTAGATATTTAATGACTGATGGTGGTTCACACTTTATTCATGGTGTTTTTCATAAAATGCTTGCCAAGTATGATGTTAACCATGGAATCGCATCACCTTATCATTCTCAGTCTAGTGGTCAAGTTGAACTTAGCAATAGAGAAATAAAATTAATTTTGCAAAAGACTGCCAATAGGTCTAGGAAGAATTGGTCTAAGAAATTAGATGATGCACTTTGGGCTTATAGAACAGCATATAAAAATCTTATGGGTATGTCTCCTTATAAAATGGTTTATGGAAAAGCTTGTCATTTGCCTCTTGAGTTAGAACATAAAGCATACTGGGCAGTTAAAGAACTCAACTATGATTTCAAACTTGCCGGCGAAAAGAGGTTATTTGATATTAGCTCTTTAGATGAATGGAGAACCCAGGCTTATGAAAATGCAAATTGTTCAAAGAGAAAGTTAAAAGATGGCATGACAAAAGAATCCAAAAACATGAGTTCAAAGTCGGAGAATATGTTCTTTTGTACAACTCTCGTTTTAGATTTTTTTGCAAGAAAGCTCCTCTCGAAATGGGAAGGCCCATATGTCATCGAGGAGGTTTACCGGTCTGGAGCCATCAAAATAAATAATTTCGAAGGGACTAACCTGAAGGTTGTCAACGAGCAATGAATAAAGCATTATATCTCAGGTACGCCTATCAATGTTGAAAGTGATATTATCCAAACTTTGACACCGAAAGAACACATAAAAGAGTCCTTCCGGAACACCCCAGAATCGTCAAAATAAGGAGGTACGTGATATGCTAAGTAAACGATCTCCGAAAATTCCGCAAAAATATTTTTTGTTAGTTTTGCAATATTTTAGAATTTTGGAAATAAATAAACTCCGAGGAAACATCCCCTGGTGGGCATAAGACACCAGGGCACGCCAGGTGGGTTGTGCGCACCTCAGGCACCTTCCGAACCCTATTTTTCTTCTGTATACTTGTCCTACAAGATAAAAAAATTCTATATATACTTCCCGAACCTGTTAACCACCGTATCGTGAAGAAATCCTCTGTTCTCTTTACTTGTTGTTCCTGGTCAGATTTATCAAGCCATGCATCATGTATTCCTGCTCCTTCAACAACATGGAAGAAGATGCTTGGCTGATGAAGATCGAGATGAAGAGGGAGGAGCTTGCGGACGCTTTCAAGGGAGACAAGGGCAAGGAAGCTACCGTAAATCCATCCCCGGTGACAGCACAAGCACTGCTGGCCGAGGAGGAGGAAGAAGCTTCTTCACCACCAAAGGAGAACTGAGTATCGGGTATGGGCACTCCCCTTGGCTTCCGCCAAGCTTGGGGGAGGTGCCCCGGTATCGTATCATCCCACTATCTTTTTGCTTTTACTTATCTTAGTCTGATCTTTTTGCTCTAGATGAAATAAAGTTAGTTCGATCCTTTCTTATTTGAGTGTCTGCTTAGTGATCTATCCTTGTAATTGTGTGCAAGTTATATAATAAAGTTAGTCTGAGTTTTGCTTTCTTTACTTTCATGTTGCAAATAAAGAAAATAAATAAGAAAGGAAGAAAATAATAATAATAAATAAATAACAGAAAGGAAATAAATCAATAAGATCATATACTAATCCTATGGTAGGTGATAGCACCACATAAGGAAAAGTATAAGTAGGAAATTTTATTAGAGATTGACAAACAGAGCATTAGTCAATGATGCAACTCATGAAAGAATTAATAAGGGAAGAGAAGATTCACATACAAAAATACTATCCTAGAATCTTTTGTGATTGTGAGCCCTCATCAAAATATTATATGCCAAAATTGTTGACGTTGGACAAGGAAGACAACTTAATGATTTATGTATATTTATATTCACATAGAAGTTATATTGTCATAGATTCTTTAACATGTGATGCTTGCCCCCTATCTTTGCTAGCCAAAAATTCCGCACCAAGTAGAGATACTACTTGTGCATCCAAAACCCTTAAACCCAAATCTTTTTCAAGTGTCCACCATACCTACCTATGTATTGAGCAAGATCACTCAAGTAAGTTGTCATCGGTGCAAAAAGGCAATAAAAATTGCTTCTAAATATGTGAGATCATTTAATGTAAGAGAAAATTGAGCGTTGTATGAACTTGGATGACAAAGAATAAAAGTGACAGACTGCATAATAAATGTTGTCATCTTAAGGGGCAATACAACGTGACATTCTCTTGCACTAAGGGATTCAGCATGCAAACAAATAAGCGCATGGCAACCTCTGCTTCCCTCTATGAAGGGCCTATCTTTTACTTTTATGTATTTACTTTTATGCAAAGAGTCAAAGTTTTCCTTCTATTCCTTTTTATTTTCTCTTTTGGCAAGCATCATGTGGTGAGGTAAGATCTAGGAACATATGTCCAGTTGAATATAGATAGCATGAGTTATTATTGTTGACATCACCCTTGAGGTGAGTATGTTAGGAGGCGAAACTATAAGCCCCTATCTCTCTAGGTGTCTGGTTGAAACGTTTTGCTCATGGGTACGAGGTGACTGTTAGCAATCATGGAAGACTATATGATGGTTGAGTATGTGGACTTGCTAAAAGGCTCCGACATGTGACTCTTCCTAAAAAGATGATGAATTGTAGTTGCAAAGTTGACTGAGAACATAGTTTGTTGGTTTTTAATAGAGTTTTTTTATACTTCGATTATGTGATGAACTGTTACTTATTCATGGGAAGTATATGATGCAAGTTCAATGATAAAAGTCCTATGTTCAGTTTTGTTGCTTTTATAATAATCAACATGATGCTTCTATGTCCATATTTTTGTTTTTATCGACACCTCTCTCTCAAAGCATGTGGACATGTTTTTTGATTTTGGTTTTCGCTTGAGGACAAGCAAGGTATAAGCTTGGGGGAGTTGATACGTCCATTTTGCATCATGTTTTCTTACTGTTATTTATAATGTTTTTATCCATAATAATGCTTTTTTGGAGTAATTCTAATGCCTTTTATCTCATAATTTGCAAGGTACACACCAAGAGGGAGAATTCTGGTAACTGGAAATATGGACCTGAAAAAGCTACATCAGGCTACCTATTCTGCACAACTCCAAACAAGTTGAACCTTCACGGAGAATTTTTATGGAATATTTAATAAATATTGGACCAAATAACTACCAGAGGGGGCCCACCAAGTGGGCACAACCCACCTGGGCGCGCCGGGGAGCCTAGGCGCGCCCTGGTGGGTTGTGCCCTTCTCGGCCCACCTCCGGTGCCCATCTTCTGGTATATAAGTCATATTGACCTAAAACAAATAAGGGATGGACTTTCGGGATGGAGCGCCGCCGTCTCGAGGCAGAACTTGAGCATGAGCACTTTTGCTCTGTGGCGGAGCGATTCTGCCGGGGGAACTTCCCTCCCGGAGGGGGAAATCATCGTCATCATCATCACCAACAACTCTCCCATATTGGGGAGGGCAATCTCCATCAACATCTTCACCAGCACCATCTCATCTCAAACCCTAGTTCATCTCTTGTATTCAATCTTGTTACCGAAACTATAGATTGGTGCTAGGGGTGACTAGTATTGTTGATTACATCTTGTAGTCTATTACTATATGGTTTATTTAGTGGAAGATTATAAGTTCAGATCCATGATGCTATTTAATACCTCTCTGATCACGAGTATGTTGATTATTTGTGAGTAGTTACTTTTGTTCTTGAGGTCATGGGAGAAATCATGTTGCAAGTAATCATGTGAATTTGATATGTGTTCGGTATTTTGATAGTATGTATGTTGTGATTCCCTTAGTGGTGTCATGTGAACGTCGACTACATGACACTTCACCATATTTGGGCCTAAGAGAATGCATTGTGGAGTAGTAAATAGATGGTGGGCTGCGAGAGTGCCAGAAACTTAAACCCCAGTTTATGCACTATTCCGTAAGGTACCGATTGGATCCTAGAGTTTAATGCTATGATTAGAATTTATTCTTAATACTTTTCTCTTAGTTGCAGATGCTTGTGGGAGGGTTAATCATAACTAGGAGGTTTGTTCAAGTAAGAACAACACCTACGCACCAGTCCACCCACATATCAAATTATCAAAGTAGTGAACACAAATCAAACCAACATGACGAAAGTAACTAGATGAAATTCCCGTGTACCCTCAAGAACGCCTTGCTTGTTATAAGAGACTGTTTTGGCCTGTCCTTTGTCTAAAAAGGTTTGGGCTACCTTGCTGCATACTTATTGTTACTATTGTTACTTGCTCATTATAAATTATCTTGCTATCAAACTACTCGCTACTTACAGTTTCAGCACTTGCAGACATTACCTTACTGAAAACTACTTGTCATTTCCTTCTTCTCCTCATTGGGTTCGACACTCTTACTTATCGAAAAGAGCTACAATTGATCCCCTATACTTGTGGGTCATCAGGGCCTCATGGGCCAAGGGGAGGGGGCAAACCAGCCCACTAAGGGGATGTGCGCCCCCACACCCTTTCCCACGTTGCTTGGGGAGGTGGGGCACCTCCACCTGGCTTGGGAGGCAAGCCTCCACTTGCTTGGCTTGGGGGCAAGTCTCCCTATGGTTTCCCTAGGGAGATCCAATCTGCCTTAGCCCCCCCCCCCACCCAGGGGAAACCCTAGGGCGCCTCCTCCTGCCCCTTCCCCTATATATAGTGAGGGAGAGAGAGGGCAGCCGCACCCTGACACGCCCTGGTGCTGACCTTCCTCTCACTCCTACACCTCCTCCTCCTCCATAGTGCTTGGCGAAGCCCTGCCGGAGAACCACGAGCTCCACCACCACCACGCCATCGTGCTGCCGGAGTGAAAGTGTAACTATCCCTAGGTGGTTTTGGTAATTCATATCAACATATAGCTCATTGAGCTAATACTATTCCAAGACAAATATTTCAGGAAAGCTCAATGAATGCCATGGCATGGATGATGAAAGTGGATCCCTCAAAATATTAAGGACAAAAGGATTGGCTCAAGCTCAAAAGCTCAAGACTCTACATTTTATATTTTAGTGATCCAAGATCACATTGAGTCTATAGGAAAAGCCAATACTATCAAGGAGGGATGAGGTGTTGCTTAATGAGCCTCTTGCTTCAAGTGCTCAGTGATATGCTCCAAAAACCCTCAACTACTTTCTCATATCCACATATGACCTAAACCTAAAGTCAAAATCGGTCCCACCGCTTCTTTCTATCCGGCGCTACCGAGTTCAAATGTCATAGCCACTGCCACAAACCCCAGGCAAATCGGTCACACCGATAGGGATCTCGGTCTCATCGAGATGGGATTGTAATCTCTCTATTTCCCTTCGTAACGTTTCGGTCTAACCGAAGTGAGTGATCGGTCCCACCGAGATTGCAATGTTAACTCTCTGTTTCCCTTTCATAACATTTCGGTCTCACTGAAAAGAGCGAATCGGTCCCACCGAGTTTCCCTGACCAACTCTCCAGTTAGCTAATTACCAAAATTAGTCTCACCGAGTTTGTGTAATCGGTCTCACCGAGATTACGTCATGCCCTAACCCTAACCATATTGGTCCCACCGAGTTGCATGTCGGTTCCACCGAAATCACTAACGGTCACTAGGTTTACTGAATCGGTCTGACCGAGTTTGTTGATTCGGTCCCATCAAGATTGGTAAATTGTGTGTAATGGTTAGATTTTGTGTGGAGGCTATATATACCCCTCCACCTCCTCTTCATTCGTGGAGAGAGCCATCAGAACAAACCTACACTTCCAACTTACCATTTCTGAGAGAGAACTACCTACTCATGTGTTGAGGCCAAGATATTCCATTCCTACCATATGAATCTTGATCTCTAGCCTTCCCCAAGTTGCTTTCCACTCAAATCTTCTTTCCACTAGATCCAAATCCTATGAGAGAGAGTTGAGTGTTGGGGAGACTATCATTTGAAGCACAAGAGCAAGGAGTTCATCATCAACGCACTATTTGTTACTTCTTGGAGAGTGGTGTCTCCTAGATTGGCTAGGTGTCACTTGGGAGCCTCCGACAAGATTGTGGAGTTGAACCAAGGAGTTTGTAAGGGCAAGGAGATCGCCTACTTCGTGAAGATCTACCGCTAGTGAGGCAAGTACTTCGTGGGCGACGGCCATGGTGGGATAGACAAGGTTGCTTCTTTGTGGACCCTTCTTGGGTGGAGCCCTCCGTGGACTCGCGCAACCGTTACCCTTCGTGGGTTGAAGTCTCCATCAACGTGGATGTACGATAGCACCACCTATCGGAACCACGACAAAAACATCCGTGTCTCCAATTGCGTTTGAATTCTCCAAACCCTTCCCTTTACTTTCTTGCAAGTTGCATGCTTTAATTTCCGCTGCTCATATACTCTTTGCATGCTTGCTTGAATTGTGTGAAGATTGCTTTACTTGTGCAAAGATAGCTAAAATCTGCCAAAGTCTAAAATTGGGAAAAGGTTAAGTTTTTAATTGGTCAAGTAGTCTAATCACCCCCCCTCTAGACATACTTCAAGGTCCTACAAGTGGTATCCGAGCTTTGGTCTCCATTTGCTTTGATTTCCATAGCTTTTAGTGGTCATAGCCTTGGTTTCAGAACCTAGGATAGTATGGCGTCTAGCAAGGGAAATTATCACTGTAGAGGTCCTTACTTTGATGGAACTAACTTTGCTAGTTGGAAGCATTAGATGAAAATGCATATTCTCGGACATAACCCCGTCGTTTGGGCTATTGTGTGTATTGGCTTGCAAGGTGAATTCTTTGATGGGAGGGAACCAAACCATGAAGCTAGTGCGGATGAATTGAAGATGCTGCAATACAACGCTCAAGCTTGTGATATCCTCTTCAACAGATTATGCCCTAAAGAATTCAACAAAATCAGCCGTCTTGAGAATGCAAAGGAAATTTGGGATACTTTGATTGATATGCATGAAGGTATCGACTCCGTCAAGGAATCCAAGTTGGATGTGCTCCAAAGTCAGCTTGACAAGTTCAAAATGAAGGATGGTGAAGGTGTCGCTGAAATGTACTCTAGGCTTGCTCTTATCACAAATGAGATTGCTGGCTTAGGAAGTGAAGAGATGACCGACAGATTCATCATCAAGAAAATCCTAAGAGCATTGGACGGAAAGTATGATACCGTGTGCACATTGATTCAAATGATGCCCAATTACAAGAATCTCAAGCCAACGGAAGTCATTGGTAGAATCGTTGCTCATGACACTCAAGGATAAAGAGGAACTTCACAACAAGTCAAGTGGTGCTTACAAAGCATCATGTGAAGCTCCTACATCATCAAGTGATAAACAAACCTTCAATGAAGAATTGAGCTTAATGGTGAAGAATTTCAACAAATTCTACAAGAGTAGAAGCAAAGAAAGAAGCTCTAAGTCAAGGTCCTACAATGACAAAAGATCTTCCAGTCGAGAGCGCAATTGCTACAATTGTGGGAGACCCGGACACTATTCCAATGAGTGTACGGCGCCCTACAAGAGAAGAGAAGATTCTCCCAAGAGAATAAGTAGAAGAGAAGAATCACCACCAAGAGAGAGAAGGAGTAGAGATGATCATTATGAACAAAGAACATCCTGGAGAAGCAAGGATTCGGAAAGGAAGGACAAGTCATCAAAGAGCTACACAAAACGAAGACACCAAGCTCATGTTGGTGAATGGGTATCCGATTCCGACTCTCAACATCACTCCGAGAGAAGCTATCACTCCGACTCCGAACATACTCAAGATGAAGGTGTTGCCGGTCTAGCACTTGTGTCGACCAACTCCTACGACATATTTGATTCACCAAATGAAGGAATTGGAAGATGCTTCATGGCTAAAGGCCCTAAGGTAACTCATCCTGAGTATGTTGATTTCAATAGTGATGAAGATGACTTGTTAGGTGATGATGATTTACTTATTGACAACTCTAGTGATGAATACTATGATGAAACACCAATTAATCATGCTAAACAAGATAAAACGAATGACAATGATAAGGAGAAGATTGAGTTTTTAACTAAAGAACTAAACACTCTTAATTTAGCTCATGAAACTATCTTAGGGGATCATCGAGAACTTTTGAGGACTCATGAGAAGTTACGCTTTGAAAAGCTCAATAATGCAAGAGCATGAGTTCTTAAAGGCAATCAATGATGATCTTCGCAAGAAAAGTTCTTCTTACATTGCCAAGCGTTTACTCTTATCTACTTACATGCCTCGTCTAGTCTAGTAACAAGAACAAGAAGGATTCTTCCTCTAGTAGTAACAATAATCATGCTAAATCCAATATTGTTGCTTCTAGTAGTTCTCTTGATTCCACTAATGATTCTCTTAGCCAAGTTACACTTGAGCAAGAAAACTGCTTATTGAAGGGAACTATAGAGAAAGGTGTTTACAAAAGCCTTGCCGGGAGTAAGCAATTCGAGGAAATTGTACGCAAGCAAGGAAGGCACCGGAAGAATCAAGGTGTTGGTTTTGAACGAAAGTTCAATGCCAATGGAGTTGAGTGGGAAGAAGATCAATACCCCAAGACAAAGTTTGTTCCTCAACAAGAGAAGTATGATCCTACTTCCTTCAAGGGAACACAAGCACAAGATGATCTTCCACCACAATACCACAAGAACAAAGGCAAGGACATGCTTCAAGAGGATATTGATGCATTTGAGAAGCACCTAAGGCCATGGTCAAGTGGTTTCCCAAGACTATGTCAAGTTCTACTTCATCAAGTAAAACTACAACTCCAAGGATTCCCATCAAGATGATGTGGATCCCGAAGAAGAAGAACTAGAGAGTTCTTAAGGGTGACTCCGCCAACATTCTTCACTCATATCATTATGGCAAGGACAAGTGCAATCAACTTCCATATCTTGCACTAGTTCAAGGAGTCACAAACCCTCATGTTGGTAAGGCAAGGGACAAGGTAACCTAATGCTTTCATGGACATCATCTTGTGTGTGCATCACTCTATGTCTATGGATATTCTTGTTTGTTCCTTGTGGGACTAACCCATGTAGGTATTGAAAGTGCAACTCACTCCAAAGGATTGCTCCAAATGATCTACATCAACATTAAGCATCCACATCTTCAACACCTACATGAAGTCATCATCGACAAAACCCAAGGTTAGTTCATCCCTCTAAGGGGGGATCTCACATCTAGGGGGAGCTTAACTCTAAGAATTGAGTCAAAGCAACTCTAATGATGTGAACACATCAATGCATTATGTAAAAGTGGTAACCCCACTTGGGGTTAAACAATGAGTATGACCTATGATCAAATGTTTTCATTTGACTCCTAAGTCAATATACTCATATATAGATGACCTAGTCATCGCCAATTGTTTGATAGATGCTATAATTGGTTGTGCATGCTTTGCCACATATTTCATTTGCCATCTTATTGTGTGAGCATGTTGGTTGCATATTTAACTCATTCGAGGACATCCACTTGTTGCTTTGATTGATTGGTTTCTTTTCCTTTTGCCAACTGGATGGACAAGAATGCCTAAGAACCTTCTCTAGCTATCTATGCTTTTCTTGTCTCAAAATCTATTCATGCTACATCACAAAATTTGATCAAGTCAGATTCGAACCACTCTGTGTGAGGAGCACTTGGAGTCCCCGATTCGTCATAGACTTAAACTTCCAAAACTTCTTTGTGTGTTTCGGTCTGACCGATTCTTCCATTTCGGTCATATCGAGATCACTAAGTCGATCTAGGTTTTCAATCTCGATGCAACCGATTTGAACTTTTCGGTCTCATCGAGTTGTTGTAACTGTCAACAGTTATGCATCTCGGTGCCACCGAGTTGTTTAACTCGGTCGCACTGACAGTGTCGGGCTATATATACACACGGGCAAAATTTTGGAAAACTTTCTCCAAACCTCTCACCCGTGCATAGCTCACTCTGCCTTCTAGGTCTCCAGATCGTCGACTTCGTCGCCAGCCGCCTCCTGTCACTGGTCTCTGCCGCCGTCAACGGATTTCATCCCCGTCGTCGCCGTCGTAGTGAGTTCATCACTGAATTAGGGTATGAACTCGATCAAAGTGCTATCCTCGTCCAATTCTCAGCACATTGTGTATATTATGATTCTTGCCACGATTGAAACATGTCTATCCAGTCAAAACAATCCGTAGAATAGATGCAATTTGAAATTTTAGGGTTAGGTTTCCACCGAAACCATCTCGGACCCACCGAGTTGAAAAACTCGGTCCCACCGATTCGGCTAACGCCATTGCACTAGTAACTCTCGGTCTGACCGAGAATTGCTAATTGGTGTGACCGATTTTAGGACTGAGTGAAACCCTAGCAGTCTGCCACCGAACTGTGACTCGGTCTGACCGAGATCACTAGTTTAGGTTCCAAAACTGCTTCGGTATCACCGAGTTTGAAAATTGGTTGATCCGAAATGCTTTCTGTGGAAAACTAAAATTAAGTTTTTGAATCATTCTTTTGCAAAAATCTCTGCATTTTGTGATGCTCATCCATTCTATCTCATCCATAACTATTCATAGGGTCAGCAGTCAGAGTTCTCATCATGTCAGACCAAAGTGATAGTTAGAACAGGGAAGAAGAGTAGATTCACATGAGTGAGGGCACTAGTCCCTCCAGTTCCTCAGATGAAGGCAGCAGAAGTACTCCTAGCAATTTGCCCAAAGCAGCCACAAGAGCAAGAAGGAAGAGAACCTCAGACTCAGAGAATGAGGACTATGTGGCAGCTGAAGACGAGGCTACTTCCAAGAAAGTAGTGCTCAAAAAGGAGTATGGCTCAGCTAAGACCACAAAGCCTGGACTGAATAGGAAGGTCCCTGCCAAGAGGACACCTATGCTGATGGTCAGAGGATCAACACAAGAACTAGAGAAACCTGATCCCAAGGAGCCAGCTGCAGAAGGAAAGAAGATAAAGGAAAGGGTCAGAAAGACCATGGCCAGAGTTGTTGGACAACCTTCCATGATGGAAGAGGAGGAGGAAGAAGAGGTTGCTGCACCAGCACCCAAGGCACAGAAGCTGATGGGTGATGCCATAAGGTTAAGGGCTACAACATCAAAGCCCAAAGAAGCACCCAAAGCTTCCTCCAAGGCCAAATCTGCACCTAAGAGGAATACCAGGAGTATACCGGCAGCTGAGAAGAACAAGGCCCCAGTTCCTGAAGTTGCTGCTGAGGAAGATGATGAAGGACAAGTCCTAAGGTAGCTCAAACCCAAGATTCCAGACCACAACGATGCTCATCCAGTGGCTGAAAATATGAAGCTAAGGAAGGATGCAGGGCTCAGGCAGTGGAGATTGTCTGATCTATACGCAATCAGGAGAAGAACTGCTATAGATTACAGGTTCCACACTAAGGAACAGCAGGACTTCTATGAGACTGTGTTGTTGGATAAGAAGCCCATAGTCTGTGACATGAGGTGGGTGGACTGGAAATACATGAAGGCCAATGTGGATCATTACCCAGGAGTGTATGACAGCTTTAAGTCTTGTGGAGTTGATGAGTTTGTTGGACAGAAGTTCACAAACTGGAATGATGAGCTAGTTATGCAATTCTACTCCACAGCTCATTTTTATCCTGATGGCAGAATTGCCTAGATGTCTGAAGGTACAAGGTACCAATCAACTATTGAGGAATGGGCCAATCTAATTAATGCCCTAGAGGAGAAGGAAGATGACTTGGATGTCTACTCCAAGAAGAAGAAGGATCACAATTCCATGTCTCATATGTACAAGGAGATCCCAGACAAGGCCCTTGAAACTTTCAAGTTTGGGTCTGTCCACTTTCTTCTGTCAGGGCTGCCAACAATCAACTGGATTCTTAGGCACACTCTTTTGCCCAAGTCAGGTGACCGCAACATGATCAGAGGGCATGCAATCAATATGCTTCACATTTTTGATGTGCCACAGAGATTCAAGGTCATGAGCCTCATAGTTGAGACTATCAAGAGGACAGCAGCAGACCAAAAGAGAAGTTGTGGATATGCCCCACAAATCCAGGAGCTGGTCAACTCAAAGATGGGCACAGGAAAGTATCTGTTGGATAAGGAACACTTTGTTCTCTATCCAGACTTTGAGGACAATCAAGTTGTCATGAATGAGGATGACCCATCATCAGTGCAAGCTCAAGAGAAGAAGGGGAAACAAAGAAAGAGAAGGCTGCTAAGATGCCAACTCTAGAGGAGGTATCTGAATACTTTTTGAAGAGCAAGCAGGACCAACTTGGTTACTTGATAGCATCAACTCTGAGGATTGAGAAGGGGTTGGCCAACCTAACTCAAAACCAGGAGAGCCTGGAATGAATCACGGAACAAAAATTCTATGATTTAGATGTCAAAGTAACTAAGATTCAGTCAGTTGTGGAGCAGCTACAGGATGACATGCAGGAGAGGAAGGGCCGGACAACTACTGATGCATTTTCCAGAGTGCCTCGAGCTCAGAGATCAGCTACAGAGCCAATGATAGACACCAGAGCCACTTCATCTGCACCAACTACAGCTCCAGTGCAACCAGCTCCAGCACCAACTCCTTCAGCTCCATCCACATCAACTGAAGTCTTCGTCCAAGGAGCCATCTCTACACCACCAACTGAAGACCAAGCCTGAGAGACGATATAGTACTATGCATTTTCTAGGAACTTTTTGGTAGCTTGTTGCCAAAGGGGGATAAAAATGTATAGATCATAGGCTTCAAGAGAGAGAGTTTGCTTTTGTTCTCTCTTGTCTTCTTGGTTGAACCTTTATTTGCTTTTGCTTGCTTGAGATACTACGCTATTATCTGCGAGACATTGATGATCATGTGTTTGATCATAAGCTACACTTATGCTTGTTAGATGATATTATCTTATTTATCCTTATATGATCATTCACTTTGCTTGGTGATGAGTGCATGTATTCAATCTTTATTATTTTGAGCGCTCCACCAAGATGTATGTGACATGGAAGACTAACCCATGAGCCTAATTCCTTGTGCATTTGCAGTCCAAAGCAAATCTTAAACTATGCACATATTTAGGGGGAGCTCTTTCTTATCACATACTTCTCAAAGCGACGATGTTTTTCAATCTTATTATCATTTGTCGAAGCTTTGATCTATATGTTGTCATCAATTACCAAAAAGGGGGAGATTGAAAGTGCAACTATCCCTAGGTGGTTTTGGTAATTCATATCAACATATAGCTCATTGAGCTAATACTATTCCAAGACAAATATTTTAGGAAAGCTCAATGAATGGCATGGCATGGATGATGAAAGTGGATCCCTCAAAATATTAAGGACAAAAGGATTGGCTCAAGCTCAAAAGCTCAAGACTCTACATTTTATATTTTAGTGATCCAAGATCACATTGAGTCTATAGGAAAAGCCAATACTATCAAGGAGGGAGGAGGTGTTGCTTAATGAGCCTCTTGCTTCAAGTTCTTAGTGATATGCTCCAAAAACCCTCAACTACTTTCTCATATCCACATATGACCTAAACCTAAAGTCAAAATCGGTCCCACTGATTCTTTCTATCCGGCGCTACCGAGTTCAAATGTCATAGCCACTGCCACAAACCCCAGGCAAATCGGTCACACCGGTAGGGATCTCGGTCTCACCGAGATGGGATTGTAATCTCTCTGTTTCCCTTTATAACGTTTCGGTCTAACCGAAGTGAGCGATCGGTCCCACCGAGACTGCAATGTAAACTCTCTGTTTCCCTTTCGTAACATTTCGGTCTCACCGAAAAGAGCGAATCGGTCCCACCGAGTTTACCTGACCAACTCTCTGGTTAGCTAATTACCAAAATCGGTCTCACCGAGTTTGTGTAATCGGTCTCACCGAGATTATGTTATGCCCTAACCCTAACCATATCGGTCCCACCGAGTTGCATGTCGGTCCCACCGAAATCACTAACGGTCACTAGATTTACTGAATCGGTCCGACCGAGTTTGTTGATTCGGTCCCATCGAGATTGGTAAATTGTGTGTAACGGTTAGATTTTGTGTGGAGGCTATATATACCCCTCCACCTCCTCTTCATTCGTGGAGAGAGCCATCAGAACAAACCTACACTTCCAACTTACCATATCTTAGAGAGAACTACCTACTCATGTGTTGAGGCCAAGATATTCCATTCCTACCATATGAATCTTGATCTCTAGCCTTCCCCAAGTTGCTTTCCACTCAAATCTTCTTTCCACCAGATCCAAATCCTATGAGAGAGAGTTGAGTGTTGGGGAGACTATCATTTGAAGCACAAGAGCAAGGAGTTCATCATCAACGCACCATTTGTTACTTCTTGGAGAGTGGTGTCTCCTAGATTGGCTAGGTGTCACTTGGGAGCCTCCGACAAGATTGTGGAGTTGAACCAAGGAGTTTGTAAGGGCAAGGAGATCGCCTACTTCGTGAAGATCTACCGCTAGTGAGGCAAGTCCTTCGTGGGCGACGGCCATGGTGGGATAGACAAGGTTGCTTCTTCGTGGACCCTTCTTGGGTGGAGCCCTCCGTGGACTCGTGCAACCGTTACCCTTCGTGGGTTGAAGTCTCCATCAACGTGGATGTACGATAGCACCACCTATCGGAACCACGACAAAAACATCTGTGTCTCCAATTGCGTTTGAATTCTCCAAACCCTTCCCTTTACTTTCTTGCAAGTTGCATGCTTTAATTTCCGCTGCTCATATACTCTTTGCATGCTTGCTTGAATTGTGTGAAGATTGCTTGACTTGTGCAAAGATAGCTAAAATCTGCCAAAGTCTAAAATTGGGAAAAGGTTAAGTTTTTAATTGGTCAAGTAGTCTAATCACCCCCCTCTAGACATACTTCAAGGTCCTACATGGAGTTCTCCCTCAACTTCTCCTCCCCCTTGATGGATCAAGAAGGAGGAGACGTCCTCGGGTTGTACGTGTGTTGAACACGGAGGCGTCGTCCGTTTGGCGCTTGGATCGGATCTTCCGCAGTTTGAATCGCCACGAGTATGACTCCATCAACCGCGTTCTTGCAACGCTTCCGCTTAGCGATCTTCGAGGGTACGAAGATGCACTCCCTCTCTCTCGTTGCTAGCATCTCCTAGATTGATCTTGGTGACACGTAGGAATTTTTTTGAATTATTACTACATTCCCCAATAAGAACGTGTGGTGGCGTCTGCTCCGTATTGTAAAATGCAATAAACTTTATCTCTAATTTTTATTGAGGCGACAGTATATATTGGCTTGGAATTGGGTCAAGCGGAGGATCATGGAACCCACAAGCTCACATGCCATTCCCTGGGGGTTTGGTGCGCCGCCTGAGCTTGTGGCACCCTAGTGACCCCCTCTGGTAGTTCTTTGCGCCAATATTTCTTATATATTCCAGAGAAAATCTCAGTAAATTTTTGTCCAATTCTAAGAAATTCTATTTCTGCACAAAAATACACCAAGATAGTTCTACTGAAAACAACGTTAGTCAGGGTTAGTTTCATTCAAATCATGCAAATTAGAGTCCAAAACAAAGATCAAAAGTATTTGGAAAATTAGATACGTTAGAGATGTATCAACTCCTCCAAGCTTAACCCATTACTTGTCCTCATGCAATTCGGTTGACAAACTAAAAGTGGCAAAGAAAAACGTTTACAAACCCATTTGTTCTTGTTGTTGCATATAAGTTTACCTAGAGATTTACTTTCAGGAAAGATCATGAACTAATCATATGCATGATAACACTTAGAATCCATATTTATTCATATCAATAATGTAATCAACTAGCGAGCAATAATACTATATCTCAAGTACCAACACAAAACAACTAGGATACGATATGATAGAATGGTATCTCGCTAGCCCTTTCCGAGACCGTAAAATATAAATGCAGAGCACCTCCGAAGTTCAAGCAGCTAATACACGTCGTAATTTAGGGTAGAAAACATCCATTCATACTCACACCTAGCATTAATTAGACCAAATGCATGTTAAACTAAGAATGACAATAACGCTCTCAGGATTGGTGCTTGAATGAGAAGGTGATGACTCAATAAAAGTAAATACATATGCCCTTCACAGAGGGAAGCAGTAATTTGTTTGTGCCAGAGCTCCTTGTTTTAAAATAGAGATAAATTGCATTTTGAGTCATGTACTTTTCAGTTCATGATTTACGACGGAGTTCCAAATATCTTTCATACTAAACACATTAATGGCGGTTCCCATGCAAAAAAGTTTACTCCCCCTCCATTGTACTAACACAAACCATGGCTAGCGGAATTCACGGGTGCCTGCCAACAATCAACTCTCTAGTTGGAGTATTTTTTATAAAGTAAAGCAGGACTAGGGATCCTAAATACCAGCCACTCTCAAGATGGACGAGTGAATAAACTCTCATCGTGAGTAAAAACACACTTAGCATCGAAGATATTGACTACCCAACCGCTCCATGAGCTTTAGGGCATACAAAACAGATGTTTATTAGAACGTTTAGAGATGACACATGCAAATTTACTTGGAACAACAAGGTAATACCATCTATAGGTAGATATGGTGGACTTATTGGCATAACTTGTTTCAGGATTTTGGATAAATAAGTAGTATTTCCGCTTAGTATAGGCGAACGTTAGCAATATATTAAGAAGCAACCAACAGAGAGCGACAACGGTCATAATCATGCATTTTGAATAATTAACATTGAACATGAGTATGCAGAGGATACAAACACTCTGAACATAAATATCATAGAGGCAATATTGTGTTTGAATCAGTTACATGTGAGAACATGTGCCAAATCAAGCCACTTGAATTCTTCAGAGAAGGATACCTATTGGAAATGTGCCCTAGAGGCAATAATGTTGTATTATTATATTTTTGTGTTCGTAAGTAAGAGTTTATATTCTACGCTATAACTGCTATGAACATTGAATAAGCTATTCAGTGGAAAACTCATATGCACGTGTAGAACGATAAACGGAAAAATAAGATTCTGAGTCTCGCCTCTAAGACTAGCTCAAGTGTTGTTGGTGATCACATTTTTTAGATCTTATGATATCATAGTGTAACGGTAGTCTTAAAACAACATTGAGAGTATAAGTTAGAAAAACGATCATATTGAATCGACCCAAACTTGTTTGTTATACTTTGAGATAATATTGTCATAAGTTAATTGCTATAACACGGAGTGTTAACTTGTGACTTTAGTTCCTTAGACCACAAGAGTATCATAGTCACTTCTTACCGTATGATGAGCTTTGCGGTTGATCAAATGTCATCAGTAACTTGGTGATCATAACGACAACTTACAGATTCAACAGAAAGTTTGATAAGGGATACGATAGCTTGAGAGTGGAATTTTATCCTTCGATGATGAAGATATATTCTTAGGGCACTCTCAGTGTGACAGCATCCATCAACCTCTTGCCAGACACAGGTGACTACATCACAGGGATGCCGAAACATGTCAACGAGAAAGAAGAACAAAAATGATAACGAGGAGACCGATATAGTAAGCATGTGTATAACTCAAGAAGATACCAAAATATCTCACCTTGGATTTTTGTAAAGTATCACGAAGCAAAGAGAACATCACATGGTAACCAAAGGTTCACTCGAATGTCATTCGTGTAATCACTGAGAAAGAAAAGGTTTTAAAGAGACTTAGGGGCTCGAACTTTTTAAAAGAACTAGCACTTAAGATACTCAACTCCATATGACTAAATTTGGTTGACTCAATAGTACCTACCATTAGAGTTGTTTAGAGGAATGAATATTTGAGGTGATTGAAGTTGTGCCAAACCTTGTTCGCAATATATTCCATGGCGCTTCAGCTTTTTGCTGGTTTCATGTTGTGTCACTATATTTTGCTTTACCCGCGTAAATGTGACTTTGTCACCGCTCTCAAGTTTATGTCGAGAACTCCGCTAGCCTATGAACGATCCATCAAAGTTTCGGCTTGGATTTCGGCAATGAGTTTTTTATTGTTCGTCGTCTCAACACTGCAATAAATGTCATTCGGTTTTCTCTTGAGTTGGGTTTATGTGATAAAAATTGAACACTGGCTATTGCGCTCGTAAGAGACAAACTTTGGTCCATAGTGTACAACCTTAAACAACAATCGGAAAACCCCCATTCACATGTATCACTTTTTGGCATAACCCCATCCCCAAAGATTGAAGTTTCGATGAACAATGAAGTACTTAAGAGTCATCATTACAAGGGACTAGTGGGAGTTAATGAGATACTTGAGTACTATGTTTTCTTCTAACCAAAACTCCTTGATTCTATTTGTGTTTGAAAAGCTCCAAAGTAAAATTCATTTTCTTGAAAATAGTTTTTTGCTTGCTCTACACCTAGTTAAATAATCAAAGGTTTAACTTGAGAATTACTTTTAGTGATATGAGACTACACGTGGGTAGGCAGTGAGCTTAAGTGCAAGCATTCAAATAAATTAATCTCTTAATTAAGATTGCATGATCCGTGAGAATGAATATACTATATCTTCGCGAGTCGGTAAATTCTTTTACTCATTTATCAACCTCCCTTTCATTCTTCTTATTTCTTAGTTGAACATGGAAGAGCAAGACTTAAGCTTGGGGGAGTTGACGGCTTGAGGTTTTACCACTTTTAGTAGAGAGTTTTGATACAATTCTCACCGGGTTTTCAGTATTTCTCATATCTTTCTAATGTTGACCCTTCAGAAAGAAAAGAACTTATTTTTCCTTTGTTGTTTAGGAAAATGTATTTTTTGGAAGGAAACCAATCAAGATGTCATCAAATAAAGCCAAATGGAACAGCTTCCACATTGGGCAGATTTGCACCAGCGCATCCTTAGGTACAAGCGCCATACTAGGTGCCACCAACTCCCTCTCATCTACGAGAATAACTTTCGTGAAGCAGGAGGTAACATCAGAGGGACACAGCCGCTGCCACACCATCCAAAATAGAGTAAGAAGAGAACCGGATAAGAACAAGCCCCAAAGATCATTTTCTTCTCGTTTTTCCATCCTTATTCTCATTCATCGCATCAACACCATAGGGATATGAATTCCAAGTTGTAAGACTATGGTTTAAACTCTATTTGTATTCATCTTGAGATTGAGATCTATTCAAGTTCCCAGTCGGGCGCTCTTGGCCCACGACTGGACGATCACTTTCAGGTGCGGACAGTGCCTCTTCCACATGATTTCATAGTGGCGGAGTGATGGACGTCTACTCTTGTCAATATCACACGCCGCAAAATGATTATTAGCAGCACATGCAATTTCTAGAAGATGGATGAGCGACAATCAGTGTCAAAACTCTTACTCCCTCTGATCCAAATTTATTGTCGAATCTATAGGACTAGTTTTTTCTTGTGGGGAATCAAAACCGTTAATTAGTTGGTAGAACTGGAATTCACTAAAAAAATACAATACGAACAGGGAACATCCACAAGAAAGGTGGAGCTCTTTCAGCGACCAAGATGGGCGCCAGGATGCGGTTCAAACCAGTGCGCGGCCCAAGAGGAAGCCTCGCGCACCCGCTCGGCTAGCTGGGCCTGGATGGGCCTAGAGGCTGGTTTATATACCGAAGATAACTACTAGGAAGGGTGGCGCCTGGGCAAACAACTAGTTTGTATTCAGAGTATAGATGGCGTGAGCGAGTAGTTCTTCCTCCTCTCGCTCGATCCCCTTCTCTATAAGAAAATTCGTCTATGCTGAATACAATTCGAGATTGAGGCCTCACAATCTGGTATCAGAGTCGTTCCTCCCACCACCCTAGTGTTGGGGAATGTAGTAATTAAAACAATTCCTATGATCATGCAATATCTATCTAGGAGAAGCATAGCAACGAGACGGGAGAGTGTGTCCAAGTACCCTCGTAGACAGAAAGCGGAAGCGTTTAGTAACGCGGTTGATGTAGTCAAACATCTTCACGATCCAATCGATCCAAGTACCGAACATACGGCACCTCCGTGTTCAGCACACATTCAGCATGATGACGTCCCTTGAGCTCTTGACCCAGTAGAGGGTCGAGGGCGAGTTCTGTCAGCACGACGGCATGGCGACAGTGTTGAGGATGTTACCGGCCCAGGGCTTCGCCTAAGCACTACGACATTATGACCGAGGTGTTAAACTATGGAGGGGGGGCACCGCACACGGCTAAGAGAATAACCATTATGCCTTGGGGTGCCCCCTGCCTCCATATATAAAGGAGGAGAGGGGAGGCTGGCCGGCCCTGTAAGGCGCTAAGAGGAGGGAGTCCTACTAGGACTCCAAGTCCTAGTAGGATTCCACTTGGTGGAAGGGGGAGGAAGGAAGGGAGAGGGAGAGGGAGAGGGAAAGGGGGCCGCGCCCCCTCCCCTAGTCCTATTCAGACTCCCCATGGGGGGCGCCTCCCCTATGTGGGTTGTCCTCTCTCTCTCTCTCCCCTATGGCCCATGATGGACCATTGCTTCCCCGGGGGGTTCCGGTAACCCCTTCGGCACTCCATTTTTACCCGGAACCACTCGGAACTCTTCTGGTGTCCGAAAAACATAGTCCAATATATCGATCTTTATGTCTTGACCATTTTGAGACTCCTCCTCATGTCTATGATCTCATCCTGGACTCCGAACAACTTCGGTCATCAAAAACACATAATTCATAATACAAATCGTCATCGAACGTTAAGCGTGCGAACCCTACAGGTTCGAGAACTATGTAGACATGATCGAGACACGTCTCCGGTCAATAACAATAGTGGAACCTGGATTTACTAGAGTCAATGCTCCGATGGTGATCAATGCTAAGGTGTGATCATGGAGTAGCTCATGCAAAGCATTGTAGACATAGAAATTTGCAAAATACATACGGATCTGAATGTGACAGACCCTTGACTAAACTTCTCTCATAAGCTAAACATGATCACACCTTAGTTAATCACATAGCAATGTGAACTAGATTATTGACTAGTAAACCCTTTGACGGACGCTGATAGTAGTGTTACTATCTATAAAGCTCGACTTGTCGCAAAAGGTTTTCGACACTCATTTGACCATTGATCACCATCAAAGGGTTTACTAGAGTCAATAATCTAGTTCACATCGCTATGTGATTAACTAAGGTGTGATAATGTTTTTCTTGTGAGAGAAGTTTAGTCAACGGGACTGTCACATTCAGATCCATATGTATTTTCAAATTTCTATGTCTACAGTGCTCTGCATGAGCTACTCTAGCTAATTGCTCCCACTTTCAATATATATCCAGATTGATACTTAGAGTCATCTGGATTCGTGTAAAAGTTTGCATCGACGTAACTCTTTACGACGAACTCTTTTTATCACCTCCATAACCGAGAGATATTTCCTTAGTCTTCTTAGGTAACTAAGGATAACTTTGACCGTTGTCCAGTGATCCACTCCTAGATCACTAACGTACCCCCTTGCCAAACTCATGATAAGGTGAACAATAGGTCTAGTACACAGCAAAACATACTTTATAGAACCTATGATTGAGGCAAAGGGAATGACTTTCATTCTCTTTCTATTTTTTGTTGTGGTCGGGTTTTGAGTCTTACTCAACTTTACACCTTGCAATACAGGCAAGAACTCCTTCTTTGACTGTTCCATTTTGAACTACTTCAAAATATTGTCAAGGTATGTAGTCACTGAAAAATCTTATCAAGTGTTTTGATCTATCTCTATAGATCTTGATGCCCAATATGTAAGCAGCTTCACCGAGGTATTTCTTTGAAAATCTCCTTTCAAACTCTCCTTTATGCTTTCCAGAAAATTCTACATCATTTCCGATCAACAATATGTCATTCACATATACTTATCAAAAAGGCTGTAGTGCTCCCACCCACTTTCTTGTAAATACAGGCTTCACCGCAAGTCTGTATAAAACTATATGCTTTGATCAACTCATCAAAGCGTATATTCCAACTCCGAGATGCTTGCACCAGTCCATAGATGGATCAGTGGAGCTTGCACACCTTGTTAGTACCTTTAGGATTGACAAAACCTTCGGGCTGCATCATATACAACTCTTCTTTAAGAAATATCCATTTAAGGAATGCAGTTTTGACATCCATTTGCTAGATTTCATAAAATATGGCAATTGCTAACATGACTCGGACGGATTTAAGCATCTCTACAGTTGAGAAAATCTCATTCTAGTCAACACCTTGAACTTGTCGAAAACCTTTTGCGACAAGTCGAGCTTTATAGATAGTAACACTACTACCACCGTCCGTCTTCCTCTTGAAGATCCATTTATTTTCTATGTCTTGCGATCATCGGGCAAGTCCACCAAAGTCCACACTTTTTTCTCATACATGGATCCCGTCTTAGATTTAATGGTCTTAAGCCATTTCGCGGAATATGGGCTCATCATCGCTTCCTCATAGTTCGTAGGTCCATCATGGTCTAGTAACATTACTTCCAGAATAGGATTGCCGTACCACTCTGGTGTGTATCGTACTCTGGTTGACCTATGAGGTTTGGTAGTAACTTGATCTGAAGTTTCATGATCATCATCATTAACTTCCTTACTAATTGGTGTAGGAATCACTGCAACTGATTTCTGTGATGAACTACTTTCCAATTCGGGAGAAGGTACAATTACCTCATCAAGTTATACTTTCCTCCCACTCACTTCTTTCGAGAGAAACTCCTTATCTAGAAAGGTTTCGTTCTTAGCAACAAAGATCTTGCCTTCGGATCTGTGGTAGAAGGTG
The DNA here is from genome assembly GCF_002162155.2 of Triticum dicoccoides. NCBI lineage: Eukaryota > Viridiplantae > Streptophyta > Magnoliopsida > Poales > Poaceae > Triticum > Triticum dicoccoides. The sequence continues at coordinate 493,462,302 of NC_041391.1, read as the reverse complement.
TACCCAATTGTTTCCTTTGGGTATCTTATGAAGACACATTTCTCTGATAAGGGTTCGAGCTTATCGGGCTAAAGCCTTTTGACATAAGCAACGCATCCCCAAACTTTTAAGAAACGACAGCTTAGGTTTCTTGCCAAACCATACTTCATATGGTGTCGTCTCAACGGATTTTGACGGTGCCCTATTTATAGTGAATGCAGCTGTCTCTAATGCATAACCCCAAAACGATAGTGGTAAATTGGTAAGAGACATCATAGATCGCACCATATCCAATAAAGTGTGGTTACGACGTTCGGACACACCATTTGATGTGGTGTTGTAGGTGGCGGGAGCTATGAAACTATTCCACATTGTTTTAAATGAAGGCCAAACTCGTAACTCAAATATTCTCCTCCACGATCAGATCGTAGAAACTTTTATTTTCTTGTTACGATGATTCTCCACTTCACTCTGAAATTCTTTGAACTTTTCAAATGTTTCAGACTTGTGTTTCATTAAGTAGATATACCCATATCTGCTCAAATCATCTGTGAAGGTAAGAAAATAACGATACCCGCCACGAGCTTCAACACTCATTGGACCGCATACATCAATATGCATTATTTCCAATAAGTCAGTAGCTCATTCCATTGTTCCGGAGAACGAAGTTTTAGTCATCTTGCCCATGAGGCACGGTTCGCAAGTATCAAATGATTCATAATCAAGTGATTCCAAAAGTCCATCTTTATGGAGTTTCTTCATGCGCTTTACACCGATATGACCCAAATGGCAGCACCACAAATAAGTTGCACTATCATTATCAACTTTTCATCTTTTGGCATCAATATTATGAATATGTGTATTACCATGATCGAGATTCAATAAACCATCAACATTGGGTGTATGACCATAGAAGGTTTTATTCATGTAAACAGTATAACAATTATTCTCTGTCTTAAATGAATAACCGTATTACAAAAAAACATGATCTAATCATATTCATGCTTAACGCAAACACCAAATAACATTTATTTAGGCTCAGACTAATCCCGAAAGTATAGGGAGCGTGCGATGATCATAATATCAATCTTGGAACCACTTCCAACACACATTGTCACTTCATCCTCAACTAGTCTCTATTTATTCTGTAACTCTTGTTTCGAGTTACTAATCTTAGCAGCCGAACAAGTATCAAATACCCAGGGGTTACTACGAGCAATAGTAAGGTACACATCAATAACATGTATATCAAATATACCTTTGTTCACCTTGTCATCCTTCTTATCCACCAAATATTTTGGGTAGTTCCGCTTCTAGTGACCATTTCCTTTGTAGTAGAAGCACTCAGTTTCAGGCTTAGTTCTAGCTTTGGGCTTCTTCACGGGAGTCACAACTTGCTTGCCATTCTTCTTAAAGTTCCCTTTCTTTCCCTTTGCCCTTTTCTTGAAACTAGTGGTCTTGTCAATCATAAACACTTAATGCTCTTTCTTGATTTCTACCTTCATCGATTTCAGCATCACGAAGAGCTCAGGAAGCATTTTCATCATCCCTTGCATACTATAGTTCATCACGAAGTTCTAGTAACTTGGTGATGGTGACTAGAGAACTCTGTCAATCACTTATCTTACTAGAATATTAACTCCCACCTGATTTAAGCGATTGTAGTACCCAGAGGTTCTGAGCACATGCTCACTAGCTGAGCAATTATCCTCCATCTTTTAGGCAAAGTACTTGTTAGAGGTCTCATACCTCTTGACATGGGCATGAGTCCGAAATACCAATTTCAACTCTTTGGAACATCTCATATGCTCCATGGTGTTCAAAATGTTTTTGAAGTCCCGGTTCTAAGCCGTAAAGCATGGTGCACTAAACTATCAAGTAATCATCATATTGAGCTAGCCAAATGTTCATAACATCTGCATCTGCTCCTGCAATAGGTCTGTCACCTAGCAGTGTATCAAGGACATAATTCTTCTGTGCAGTAAAGAGGATAAACTTCAGATCATGGACCCAGTCCATATCATTGCTAGTATCATCTTTCAACTTAGTTTTCTCTAGGAACATATAAAAAACATAGGGAAGCTACAACACGAGCTATTGATCTACAACATAATTTGCAAAATACTATCAGGACTAAGTTCATGATAAATTAAAGTTCAATTAATCATATTACTTAAGAACTCCCACTTAGATAGACATCCCTCTAGTCATCTAAATGATCACATGATCCAAATCAACTAAACCATGTCCGATCATCACATGAGATGGAGTAGTTATCAATGGTGAACATCACTATGTTGATCACTACTATATGATTCACGTTCCACCTTTTGGTCTTAGTGTTCCGAGGCCATATCTGCATATGCTAGGCTCGTCAAGTTTAACCTGAGTATTCTGCACATGCAAAACTAGCTTGCACCCGTTGTATATGAACATAGAGCTTATCACACCCGATCATCACGTGGTGTCTCGGCACAACGAACTATAGCAACGGTGCATATTCAGGGAGAACACTTATACCTTGAAATTTAGTAAGGGGTCATCTTATAATGCTACCGCCATACTAAGAAAAATAAGATGCATAAAAGATGAACATCACATGCAATCAAAATATGTGACATGATATGGCCATCATCATCTTGTGCTCATCATCTCCATCACTGAAGCAACGTCATGATCTCCATCATCATCGGCTTGACACCTTGATCTCCATTGTAGCATCATTGTCGTCTCGCCAACTATTGCTACTACGACTATCGCTACCGCTTAGTGATAAAGTAAATCAATTACATGGCAATTGCATTTCATACAATAAAGCGACAACCATATGGCTCCTGCCAGTTGCCGATAACTCTGTTACAAAACATGATCATCTCATACAACAATTTATATCACATCATATCTTGACCATATCATATCACAACAAGCCCTACAAAAACAAGTTAGATGTCCTCTACTTTGTTGTTGCAAGTCTTACGTGGCTGCTATGGGCTTCTGGCAAGAACCGTTCTTACCTACGCATCAAAACCACAATAATTTTTCGTCAAGTGTGTTGTTTTAACCTTCAACAAGGACCGACCGTAGTCAAACTCGATTCAACTAAAGTTGGAGAAACAGACACCCGCCAACCACCTATGTGCAAAGCACGTCGGTAGAACCAGTTTCATGAGCGTGGTCATGTAATGTCGGTCCGGGCCGCTTCATCCAACAATACCGCTGAATCAAAGTAAGACGTTGGTGGTAAGGAGTATGACTATTATCACCCACAACTCATTGTGTTCTACTCATGCATATAACATCTACGCATAGACCTAGCTCGGATGCCACTGTTGGAGAAGCATAGCAAGGAGACGGGAGAGTGTGTCCATGTAGCCTCGTAGACAGAAAGCGGAAGCGTTTAGTAACGCGGTTGATGTAGTCGAACGTCTTCACGATCCAACCGATCCAAGTACCGAACGCACGGCACCTTCGTGTTTAGCACACGTTCAACACGATGACGTCCCTCGAGCTCTTGATCCAGTAGAGGGTCGAGGGAGAGTTTCGTTAGCACGACAATGTGGCGACAGTGTTGATGATGTTACCGATGCAGGGCTTCGCCTAAGCACTACGATGATATGACCGAGGTGTTAAACTGTCGAGGGGAGCACCTCACACTGCTAAGAGAATAACTATTATGCCTTGGGGGCCTCCTGCCCCCATATATAAAGGAGGAGAGGGGGAGGCCGGCCGTCCCTGTAGGGCGCGCCAAGAGGAGGGAGTCCTACTAGGACTCCAAGTCCTAGTAGGATTCCACTCGGTGGAAGGGGGGAGGAAGAAAGGGAGAGGGAGAGGGAGAGGGAAAGGGGGTCGTGCCCCCTCCCCTAGTCCTATTCGGACTCTCCATGGGGGGTGCGCCTCCCCTATATGGGATGTCCTCTCTCTCCCCTATGGCCCATGATGGCCCATTGCTTCCCCTGGGGGTTCCGGTAACCCCTCCGGCACTCTGTTTTTACCCGGAACCACTCGGAACTCTTCCGGTGTCTGAATAACATAGTTCAATATATAATTCTTTATGTCTCGACCATTTCAAGACTCCTTGTCATGTCAGTGATCACATTCGGGAATCCAAACAAACTTCGGTCATCAAAAACACATAACTCATAATACAAATCGTCCTCGAACGTTAAGCGTTCGGACCCTACGGGTTCGAGAACTATGTAGACATGATCGAGACACATCTCCGATCAATAACCAATAGCGGAACCTGGATGCTCATATTGGCACCTACATATTCTATGAAGATCTTTATCGATCAAACCGCATAACAACATATGTTGTTCCCTTTGTCATCTGTATGTTACTTGCCCGAGATTCGATCGTCGGTATCATAATACCTAGTTCAATATCATTACCAGTAAGTCTCTTTACTTGCTCCGTAATACTTCATCCTGCAACTAACTCATTAGTCACATTGCTTGCAAGGCTTATAGTGATGAGCATTACCGAGAGGGCCCAGAGATACCTCTCCGAAACACAGAGTGACAAATCCTAATCTTGATCTATGCCAACCCAACAAACACCTTTGGAGACACTTGTAGATCATCTTTATAATCACCCAGTTACATTGTGACATTTGATAGCACACAAGGTGTTCCTCCGGTATTCAGGAGTTGCATAATCTCATAGTCTGAGGAACATGTATAAGTCATGAAGAAAGCAGTAGTAATGAAACTGTAACGATCATAATGCTAATCTAACGGATGGGTCTTGTCTATCACATCATTCTCCTAATGATGTGATCCCGTTCATCAAATGACAACACATGTCTATGGTTTGGAAACATAACCATCTTTGATTAACGAGCTAGTCAAGTAGAGGCATACTAGGGACACTATGTATTGTCTATGTATTCACACATGTACTAAGTTTCCGGTTAATACAATTCTAGCATGAATAATAAACATTTATCATGATATAAGGAAATATAAATAACAACTTTATTATTGCCTCTAGGGCATATTTCCTTCACCTGGATCTCCCCGTCCACCATGTTCACGTTACATGCTAAATCAGGCTTTCCTTTGAAAAACCAAGGACAACCCCTATCTCAGTCTCCTTTCCTTTCTCTTTTCGGGAGCAGAGCTGAAAAAGATGGACAGTAATGATCGTGTAATATCAATTTATCGGCCTCGTCATCGAAAGCGGCTTCCAATTGCTCGGGAATTCTCAGCTAACTTGGGTTTTGTTTACCAGTTGGTTAGGTCAACTTGTGGCATAGCTATATTGGACGCGATACAGTGAACGAGTCCCTTTTTTGCTTTCCGATACTTTCTTGAAGGAATAGCATCTGAGAGAAAGAAGCGAGGAATCCTCTTTTCGACTCTGACTCCCCCACTCCAGTCGTTGCTTCTCTTTCTGTTACTTCGAAAGTAGCTGCTTCAGCTTCAGCCACGCGAATTCTCGATATTCCTTTTTATTTCCCATCAAACGAATGGCATCTTCTTCTGGAAATCCTAGCTATTCTTAGCATGATTCCTCAACAATTTTGTCATTGTAACTGACTCTCCGTTCTCTCCATTCCACTTTGGTTTTTGACTAATAATTACCATGATGAATTTCTCTTACTGCTTGGTTCCGCAGTGGATTTTGGAAACTTTTGTTTAGAAAGTGCGCCATACCCGGCTCACCGACGCCGCCGTGCTAAAGCCATGGAGAAAATTTCTCCGGAGACCAAGGCGATTTACGAGCTGCTGCGGGCGGATTTTGATGCTGCCTTCTCCAAGAGCTCAGCGAAGCGCAGCGAGGAGATGATCTTGTCCCTCGCCAATCTCGACAACAAGCTGGACCAACTCTTTGACCGGATCGACGATGTCAAGCTGGCCATCGGGTCGATCTCGATGAGCTCCGCAGCGAGACTGGAGTTGGCCGCGTCAACGCACCCTGCCCGACCGCACCGTCATTGCCACACGGACCACCTGCATCCACCAAGGGCACGTCTCTAAATAGAGGATCAGGAGGATCTGAAGGTTTCTGCACCGAGAGCGACCTCCGAGCACCAGCCCAAAGGTACGTACCACCACCGGCTCGAGGTATGCCTTTAGATCAGAACATCCCCAGGCAGATCATACATGCTCCAGAACTTTTTCGTCCTCATCACTCTGATATTATGGGATATGGCCCTCGGATTGACTTGCCTCGATTTGACGACTCCAACCCCAAACTCTGGCAAACACGTTGTGAGGATTACTTCAAGTTCTGGAACAGACCACAACAATAGTGGATTTCATTTGCATCAGCTCAGTTTGAGGGAACTATAGCACGTTGGATCGAATTAGTTCAACGTCGAGCCTTTCAAGTCAACTGGGCTGAGTTCTGTGCTTTGTTACAGTCCAGATTTGGCAGGAACAAACATCAGGATCTCTTGAGGCAGATGTTCAATATTCGTCAGTCAGGTTCAGTAAAAGATTATGTGGAATGTTTCTCTGAACTATATGACCAGCTCACAACATATGAAGCACAACCAAACATGGTTCATTATGTGACTAGGTTTATGGAAGGATTAACACCATCAGTTTGTTTGCTAGTTGGCATTCAACAGCCAGATGATCTGGATTCAGCATATGCTCTAGCTCTTCTGTCAAAGAAACTGGGTGACAATGTGTTGCGGCAACAGCATAGCTTGTCAGGAAGCAGACGAATGCAAGTACCAACAGTAGCTAAGCAGTCTGTTAGTAAAGTTGCAGATGAAGGGAAAAGTTCAAAACAACCTCGTGCAGATGACAGATGGGCTGCTCTGCGAGCTTATAGGAAATCCACAGGGCTATGTTTCATATGTGGTGAACGTTGGGCACGTGAACATTGATGCAAACAGGAAGTGCAGTTGCATGCAGTTCAAGAGATGTTAGATTAGGTGCAAAGCATGCCTGCTGACTTCAGTGATACATAGGAAGTTGTTACTGATGAAGTTAATGTTGTCTGTATTTCTGCAGCAGCTATGGGTGATGTAGCAGCTCCAGCAACAACCACTATGAAACTAAAGGTGCGATTACAGGGTCAATTGTTGGTGTTTCTTATAGATTCTGCAAGCACTCACTCTTTTGTGGATGATACAGTGGCTGCAACTCTCACAGGGGTCTCTTCCATACATGTTAGCATGGTAAAAGTAGCAAATGGCAGCTTAGTTCCTTGCACTCAATAGTTGCAGAAAGGACACTAGACCTGTAATTTCTATGAGTTTTTTAATGATTTCAGGGTGTTACCATTGGGTTCTTATGATGGGATCCTTGGGTTAGATTGATTGGCTAGTCACAGCCCCATGCAAGTTGATTGGGCAGCACATTAGCTCTCTTTTCAAATGCAAGATACTCTGGTCACATTGCTGGGCCAAGATGTAGTTCCTTAGTTGTTTGCTCTGGTTGAGGTCTCTGCTTTGTTATCAACTGAAAATACAGGAACTGCTGAACTGCCCATAGAAATCAAGTAGTTACTGGATCAGTTTGCACCTGTGTTTGCAACTCCAACTAGTCTTCCGCCTCTAATTCCTGGAGCTCAGCCAGTTTCTGTCAGACCTTATAGAGTGGCCCCAACATTGAAAGATGAAATGGAAAAACAAGTTCAGGAGATGCTTGCAGCTGGAATTATAAGACAAGGTAATAGTGCTTTTTCTTCTCATATGATCATGGTACAAAAGAAGGACAAAACATGGAGACTAGTGTTTGATTACATGAAAGTGAATGCTATTAATGTCAAGAGTAAATATCTCGTCCCTATGATTGATGAGTTGTTGGATGAGTTAGCAGGGTCCTCATGGTTTACTAAGCTGGATCTCAGGTCTGGATATCACCAGATCAGACTAGGACCTGGAGAGGAACATAAGACTGTATTTGAAACTCATTTTGGCCATTTTGAATTCCTGGTGATGTCCTTTGGATTGACTGGAGGTCCTAATTAACACTTTCAACTTTGCTATGTCTGACACCTTATCTCCTTGCCTCAGGAAATTTGCAGTAAATTTCTTTGATGACATTCTCATATTCAGTGCTTCCTATGAACTGCATTTGCAACATTTAGCAGAGGTGTTGAAACTGTTACTGCAGCATAAGTGGCATGTGAAGCTCTCTAAATGCTCTTTTGCTCAAACTCAGATTGGATATCTGGGGCACATCATTAGTGCACAGGGGGTGTCTATAGACCCAACAAAAATTGTAGCAATTCAAGAGTGGCTAGTTCCACTACCTGCAAAGGAAGTTAGAGGATTTCTAGGGCTTGCTGGATATTATAGGAAGTTTATATCTCAGTATGGGATGTTCAGCAAACCACTCACAAATCTTTTGAAGAAAGGGGTGCCATTTCACTGGTTCGCTAATGAACAGCAAGCTTTCGATTTGTTGAAAAAACTTTGGTTTCAGCCCCTGTTTTAGGGGAAAATTTTGTTTTTGCCACTCTAGATTTTGCCAATTTTTCTTATGCCACTCTAGATTTTGACATTTCCCTTTTGCCACTCTTAGTTTTTGACAATTATCACAATTGCCATTCCCATGGCAAAAGCAAAGTTTTCAGAGTGGTAATTGTGATAATTATCAAAAGCTAAGAGTGGCAAAAATGAAATAAAATTATTTTGCTTTTGCCATAAAATGGCAATTGTGATAATTGTCAAAAACAAAGAGTGGCAAAAGTGAAATGTCAAAATCTAGAGTGGTATAAGGAAAATTGGAAAAATCTAGAGTGGCAAAAACAAAATTTTCCCCTGTTTTAGCCCTGCCAGAATTCTCAAAGGTTTTCATAATTGAAACAGATGCATGTGATGCTGGTATAGGAGTTGTACTTATGCAGGAAGGGCATCCAGTTGCTTATGTCAGTAAAGCTCTTGGACCCAGGAATCAATCACTGTCAGTTTATGAAAAAGAGTATCTGGCTATTTTATTAGCAGTTGAGCATTGGCGACAGTACTTGCAACTAGCTTCGTTTGTCATCAAAACAGACGAACGTAGTTTGGCTTGTCTTTCTGAACAGAGACTGCACACAAAATGGCAACAGAAAGCTCTGACTAAACTGTTGGGATTGCAATATACTATTGAGTATAAAAAGGGAGTTGATAAAACTACTGCAGATTCTTTGTCTAGGAGACCTCACAATCCTCATGATATACTACCTGAGCTGCACCACATATCGTCTGTACAGCCTGCTTGGCTTGAGGATATTGTTCAAAGTTACTCAGGTGACTCTTTTGCTTCTGAACTGCTGCAGAAACTGTCAGTAGCTCCTACAGCTGACAGTAAATGTTCTCTGAAAGCTGGCATTCTTAGGCATGGCAAAAGTGTTTGGATTGGGTGTGACCCTATGCTACATACCAAGTTAGTAGCTGCCTTCCATGATAGCCTAGTGGGAGGGCACTCTGGATTTCCTGTGACTTACAAGCATGTGAAGCAGTTGTTCAAATGGAAAAGGATGCGGGGATTTATCAAAACTTATGTCAAACAGTGTCTGACCTGCCAACAGGCCAAACCTGAGCGTATTCCTTATCCAGGGTTGCTTTAGCCTCTTCCAATACCAAACCTACCTTGGGAAATGGTCACAATGGATTTTGTTGAAGGTCTCCCTACATCTGGCCGTTACAACTGTTTGGTGGTCATCATTGACAAGCTCTCCAAGTATGCCCACTTTGTTCCTTTGCATCACCCTTACACTGCTGAGACAGTTGCAGAGGCTTTTCTAAATTCAGTCTATAAACTCCATGGTATACCCCTGTCCATTGTGTCTGATCAAGACAAGATATTTACTAGCAAGTTTTGGACAGTATTATTCCAGAAATCTGGGGTCCTGCTACGTTTGAGTTCTACCAGACACCCACAATCTGACAGGAAAACTGAGTGTGTCAATTAGCAGGTCGAGTGCAAACTGAGTTCTGCCAGACGACTGCTAGGAAGGGCGGCGGTTGGGCAAACGACTAGTTTGTATTCTTAGTGTAGATGGCATGAGCCAGTAGTTCTTCCTCCTCTCCCTCGATCCCCTTCTTTGTAAGCAAATTCGGCCATGGTGAATACAATTCGAGATTGAGACCTCACAAGCTCCAGTTTATTTATCAGCATTGAACACGAGGGAAAAGGCCTATCTTTTTTTTTGAGGAATTGGACAGTGGGAGAGGCTCCCACTGTGTTTGTATTACTCAAAAGCAGGGTACAATGTACATGGCGTTTTTACCTGGCGCCTTACCTCCACCTGTGGAGGCTAGGGCTACTACTACGTTATATGGGGGGGGCAATCAAGGGGGTTCTAAGCTAATTACAAAAGAGAGAATAAAGTCTCTCACATCTTCTCTGGTTCTATGTTGGAGCAGGGCAAAGTCATTTTTGAAACGTTGGAGCCATGATAGAATAGTTGGTGGGATGCTTCTGAAATGTTTGTTATTCCTCTCTTTCCAAATGCTCCAAGACGCTTGAAGGAAAACATCCATGAACATGGGACTGCTCCAATCATGAGCTGCCATGCTGATCCACCGAAGCCTTGAACCAGTTTGCTGCCAAGTTATCCCTAGAATGGACCAACATCGTTGGCTAAAGGGGCACTGGAAGATCATGTGTTCGACAGTCTCTTCAATTTGCTGATCACAAAGAAGGCAGTTGTAATCGTCTCCAATATTGTAGTGTCTCCTCTTTAGCATGTTACGTGTGTTTAAGTGGTCAGAGAGAAGAAGCCACCCAAAGACCTTAATTTTGAGCGTTGACCTGGCCGCCCAGAGCCACTTGTATGATTGATGCGCATGCACCTCTCGAAAATAGAATTTGTAGTATTTGATCACCTTAAAATCCACTGAGCCCCAACAGTAAGTCCAGTTATCGTGGGGGGTCGAATGAGTAGCATTGCCAACATGCCTCACCTCTTGCTGAAGATCACGGATTTCTTGCATTGCTTGGACTGATAGTGGGAGGTGAAACGTTTCATGCAGAGATGTGGATCCCAGGAAATCCTTAACCGAAATATCTTCATTTTTTACAAAGGAGAAGGCGCGCTGGTACTTTTCATCGAGAGTGGCGTCGAGCCACAGGTCTTTCCACATGAGCACTGTAGCTCCATCATGCACAATGGCTTTAGAAATCCCTCTGTAAATCGGGGTGAGCTTGAGAACATCTCTCCACCAGAATGATCCGCATGGTTCCATGGCATGGGGTATTTTGTTTGTATAGTATGTGGACCACACAAGCTCCACCCAAGGTACATCATGCTTGTTGTAAAATTTATGCAGATATTTGAGAAGGAGGGCATCGCTTTGTACGCGTAGGTTGATTATACCAAGGCCTCCACACTGTTTTGGTCTACACACCATACTCCAGGCCACAAGGGAATTGCATTTGTCCCCATGTTCTGTCTTCTTTGTCCATAGACACTTCCTTCGCAGTTTATCAAGCAGTTCAATTATCTTTGGTGGCAGTCTGAGAGTGCACAAAGCAAAGATGACTAGTGAAGTGATCATGGTATTGAGTAGAGATAGCCTGGCTCCATACTACATCAAGGCCAGAGTGCTTGACATCTGACGTTCCATTGTACAAACAAGCGGCATTAAATCTTGAACTGAGGGCTTGGTTGTCCCGAGAGGTAACCCTAGGTAAGTGAAGGGCATAGAACCAACATTACATCCAAAGATATTGGAGAGCTCATTGTAGCAGGCAGCCTCACAGTTGATTGGGATAAGTGTGGACTTGTGGAAGTTTATCTTGAGCCCAATGGAGTCAGCGTAGTCAGTGAAAATGTTTTTGATTGTGAGGGCTTGGATCGGGCATGCAGGAAGAAGAATGAGCATGTCGTCCGCGTATTGTATCACAGGGTAGTCGTGTTGGTTCTCTCTGGGGAATGGTAGCTGGATTCGGCCATGTCTGAAAGCGTCATTGATTGCGGCCTGTAAGAGGTCAGCCGCCAATACAAAAATCAATGGAGAGAAGGGGTCACCCTGTCGAACACCACATTTACAGTTGAATTGACGACCCGGGACCCCATTTAGAAGCGTCGCTGATTTGCCAGAGGAGAAAATGCATTTTACCCAATTGAGCCATCTGTCATCAAATCCCATATGCTGCATAATCATAAGCATAGCATCATGTTCGATCGTATCAAAGGCCTTTGCGAAATCCAGTTTTAGGAGGATGATCTTTTCCTTGGAGGCTTGACACTGATGGATATATTCGAACGCCCAGGCAAGACAGTCCTGTAGTGATCGGCCTTTTAGGAATCCATATTGGTTTCGATGAACGATTTTAAGAATGAGCTTTTGTAGTCGGTTGGCAAGGAGTTTTGTGAGAATCTTAAGACAACAATTCAACAAAGTGATTGGTCTAAAATCAGAGACATTCTCTGGGGAGTGAACCTTAGGAATGAGTGTAATAAACCCCTCATTGATGCTTTCAAGATTTAGGGTCCCCTCATAGAACTGGTTGCATAGATCATAGAAGTCGTTCTTAATAATATGCCAGCATTTTTTGATAAAGATACCAGAGAAACCATCTGGTCCTGGAGCTCGGTCGGTCGGCATTTCGTTAACGATCACATCTATCTCCTGCTTGGTGAAGGGGACAGTAAGTGTCTCCAGTCCCTCAACTTTTTTGATGATGTTAGGGAGGTTGAATTTCATTTGGAATTCGCCTGATTTCCCCAACCGCTCTTTAAATGTATGATAAATGATTGCCTCTTTACCCGCGTGATCATCTACGACCGATCCATCTGAGAGTTTGAGTGTTGGTATTGTGTTTCGTCTGTATCTCTCCGATGCCAGAGCTTTCAGAAATTTAGGGTCTTCGTCTCCAAATTTGATCCAACGGATAGTGCATCTTTTTTGCCAGTATTGTCGTTGATAGCCCAACAACCAAAGGAGGTGCCTTTTCAGGATTGTCCTGAAGTTCTGCTCTGGCGTGGAGAGGACTCTAATGTTTTCAAGAGCATCAAGATTGGCTAATGCAAGATTAGAATTGTCGATCGCCACTATTAATTTAGAGATTCTTTTACTCCACCGCTTCAACTCATATCTGAGTGCTTTGAATTTTCTGGCTAGCAAAGTGGCTGCATTGGAGGTATGCTTGAAGGTTCTTGACCAGACCGATTGGACCAACTCAAAGAAACCAGGATGTTTAGTCCAATAAGATTCGAACCTAAAAATTTTACTGCGTGGAATGGATGTTTCAATTTTCACCACACACGGGATATGATCAGAAACTGGTTTTCCCAAGGGCACCACTATTGTGTTGGGGTATGAAGATGTCCAATTGTTGGAAGTGAGGAACCAGTCTAACTGTTCGAGCAGTGGATCAATCTGCATATTGCTCCATGTGTAGGCCCTGCCCTTGATTGGCAGTTCAATTAGCTGATTCGATCGAATGATGTCGTTGAAAGTGATCATGTCATTTGGATTACCTCCAGGTTTGTTCCTGTTGTCGGGGCCACGTATGTAATTAAAGTCTCCCAATAAAAGCCAATCATCATTAGATGGAATATTAAGATGTCGGAGCCAATTTGTATAAGTCACTCTAGAATCCCCTTGGCATGGGCCATAAATATTCACCAGCGTCCATTCCTGGGAAGACTGTGTGGAACGAAACCTAATGGCCAACGCAAAATCTTCTTCCATAATCACAGAGCCAGTAAAGATGGCACTATTCCAGATTGTAACGATCCCTCCCGAGGCCCCATTCGAGGGTATGTAAGCAAATTTGTCAAATCTCTTCGGGCAGCAAGATTTAATGAACATATTATCAATGGTGGGTTTTTTTGTTTCTTGCAGACAAATGATAGCACAACCACTAGAAGCGATAGAATTAGATAGCGCTAAAAGTTTAGGTTCAGAGTTTAAGCCACGTACATTCCAGCATAGGATGTTCCAATTCAACAAAGAAGACATGAAAGGATAAAGCAAAATAGGTAAGCCTCTCAGCAGGCACTTTCAGATACTTCAAGCCTGGGGCGGGCCGTCCGCAGAATCCGCCATGAGAGCTTCTTCAGAGACCTCGGCTGGCGGGATTGCGCACTTGCTCATTCCAATGTGCTGCAGAACCTGAATTGGAGTAGGCGGCGGGATATAGTCCCCCTGATTGACTGTGTGATCAACAACCTCCATAGGAGTATCAGTAGCAGAGGGTACAACTCGGGGTTTAACTTTGGAGGGTTTTGGCTTAGTGTCAGAGACAGAGGGTACCTTAAACCCATCATATTTGTTGGATCTATTGCTGCGACGCACCTCCAGCACAGATGTTGGAGCTTTGGCTTTGCCTTTCCTGACTACTGAAGTGCCTGCACCCAGATCCACCACATGAGGAGCAATCAAAGTCTTGGTGGCTTCAGTTGATGCTTCAGTGGTAGCATTGGGAAGCTGAGGAAGCACTGCATCATCCGGAGCAATTAGGCTCAAAGCATTAGTGTTAGTAGGAATGGTCACATCTGACGGCACATCCTGATCGAGGCCAGCATCAAGCTCAGTAATGACAACCTTGGAAGTAGCAGCCCGGGGGGGAATGGCAGATTCCTCAAGAGTAACAGGCGCATCATCTTCCTGGTGTAGAGCACATGAGGTGTGACCAGGAATGAGGATAGTACGAGAGGCAGAGTCAGCAGAGTGTTTGACAGTTTTAGATGCTGACCGAACAGAGAAATGCCCATTTGTCTCCTCAACATTGACCGAGAATTGCACTGAACTATCCCGAAAACCAAAACCTGAACTCCAAGGGCCAAAAGTAGCAATGATAGGCTGGATAGCAGCAGTGAGGTAGGTGTTGAGCCTTAGCATAGGCACACACTCATTCAGCAGGAGCGAGGCATAGCTGTCATGATCTGAAAGCATGGAGAACTGCATACCAGCATTGGATATAGTCAGGGTCAGTTCAATACTGTTTACCTCAGGTGGAGCCGCGATCGGGCCCTGGACAGAATCACTGGACTGAGCTGTGTCACAGACAAAACACCCAAGGCCGATCCATTAACAGAAAGCAGTTGGTTGAAGATGTTTAAAGGGATGATGGCGAAACCATCAGACAGAGTAGCACTGGAGTCCGAGCTGCTAAAAACAGAGATTGAGTCGTTCCAAGTAGCAGCCGGACTATCTTGCAGGTTATTGAGAGGATGAATGCCATGGTGCACCTGCAAACCTTATCCAGCTAGCCAGGCCTGGAAGTTGAACATTGCGGGAGGTGTATGTGGTGGGGATGGGCGCCAGACTCCCCAATTAGGTTGAAACTGCACTTCATCATCTACCACCTGTTCTGCATTGCCATTTCCTGGCTGAGCATTGGCATTGGCGGCCACATTCTGAGCGATCCAATTGTGAAGCTGCATTTGATAAATCTGTTCAGCAGTGAGGTGCTCTCCATGAAGTGGGTGTGGAATTCCATCTTCGGGAGGAGGATCCTCAGTGGCCGGCAGGACATCAGGGATGTGCGCATTCCAGTCACTGCTCCTTAACATAGTGACGGCCACAGTCCAGCTCTGGCGAGCGCCTCCAAGCTGGCGCAACACCATACTCTTAGGAATGAATTGAAGATGTATCACCCTGACTTTCAGAAGCACGAATCGACGGTCCCCTCTTGGGTTATGCCATTCAACCAACTGACCAAACTTATCGACAGATTTATGCATATAGTGCTGAGTCTGATAATCATACAGAAAACCAATGTACAGCAACCAGATTTCCGGCCCGAAAGAAGTCAGACGCATGTTCAGAGCAGCATCATGAGGAACAAAGGATATCACTACCGGCTCATCAAACTCCTCCTCATCGAGTTCAAAGGTGGTACCAACTACTGCATCCCTAATGAGCGTGTTGGTAAAACCAAAGATACCAACACCAAGAGGGTGGTCGCCTACTTCAGTCGGAAAAAACTCGGATTCATGAAGCAAACCTTCAATGATGTGGCGGAGAGCCGCCTTGCGGTGAAAGGGGATGTCCCTGTTTGCTTCAGCAATGGCGAGGAAGTCGTGGTGCAGCGGAGGGATTGGACCAACCACCATGTCATCACGCACCCTACGGTCAGGCGGCCCGAGCTCGACGGTCATGCCCGGCGGGAGGTAGGGGATGACATTGATTGGAAAGTTAGCCATGGTTGTGGTGGTGCTCTGCAACGAAGCAGAGGACGGTGTGGAGGTCGAGGTAGAATGCGGAGCGGCGGCCCTTGGGAGAGACTTGGGGACCCAGCGCCACCCCTTTTTTCCTCTGTTGATGAAGCAGGATGAAGCCACATGTCCATCGCGCCCGCAGTTGTGACATCGTAGGGTCCCACTCGACCGCTGCGAATTCCAGTCCAGTTTGGTAGGTGCGGTAAATGGTGGGGGTAGATCAGAAGAATGATTTTGTGGCTGATTATGATTAGCATGGGAATTATTCTTGCCCAAAGTAGAATTACTGATCAATGCAGTTTGTCGATAATTGTGTGGATTCACATTTGTTTCCAAAGTGGTATTGTGATCCTTAGCAGAAGGGAAAATCCGGAGAATGCGATTACTTGCCAACCCCTCAGTTGAAACCTGTCGAGAGATGTCAATTTTGTCATGTGAGCCAGCGGAGATAACATCTTGTTGGGCCAGCTCAAGCTTGGGCCTCCAGTAGAAGCGAGCCGCCTTGTGGTCATCACAACAGTTGGGGGTGTGGCCCATAAAGGTGCAGTAGCTACAGTAAAGCGCGCCCGGGCACCCAAAAGTGAAGTGGGTAGTAGCACCACAAATGTAGCAAGATGGGCCAGGCAATGGGCTGGCTGAAATGCCTTCCAACTTGTTTGAAGTAGTTGGATTCAAGGAGCCACAAACACAGGGTGAGTGCTCACAGGTAGTGCAATGTATGTCAGGGCAGGAGTCAGCCAAATGACCCGAGGACGTGCAAGATGAGCACAAATTCAATCTCGTGTGGATATAATCTTGAGACGGTACACTGTTGAGCTTCCAGACATTCGCAATATGTTGCTCCGTGTGGCCGACACGACGAAAGTCCAGAATATGCAATAGAATGAAATTAGGGATAGATTGCCAATTGTCCTTTTTAAACCGACAGCCTTCAAATCTTGTATTTTGAGCCATAACACTGCCACACTGAAAAGAAGGGAGACTTCCAAAAGAAATATTTGCCATTAATGCTGATGAACCCAGATCCTTGGATGGCGCCTTGCCAAAAGAGTTTGAATTTGACACATTTGCTGAAAGGTCCTTCGCCGGCGACAATACTTGCTCGGCCGTCATAGTCGACGGTGCAATAAGAGTAAACTTTTGTAGTTCAGCACATGTACTGAGATCAGAACTCTGACCAGCAGCAAGAAATGAGAGATTGGTTCTTAGGGCAATTGGGGATCGTGAAGCTACCTCAGGACTGTGAACATCGGAATGCCAAACATTGTCCAAACATCTTGGAGGAGTACGGCCATGGCAATAAAGTTGAAAGTGACAAACGAAGTCTGGCCAAACTCGATCTTTGAGACCATAGATAAAATGTCCAACACGATTGGAGGCCACCGAGAATCGAAAGGACCGACCCTCAAGATGATGCACATTGAGACCAGAGGGTAAACCCCCGATGCAACATTGCAAGGCAATGGCCACAGATTCTTCAGATAAGGGGAAGGAGGCAGACGAAAAATACGCAACCAAGAAAAATTCCTTGGTAGATCCATCGGGGAGGAAATGAACAGAGGATCCAAACCGTCTACGCACCTGATCTGCGACTGCAAGGCCGGGTGAGAAGTCCCAATGTAGGAGGCCCTCCATGGAAGCCTAGTTCATGGTGTTCCATGGCTTGGTGGTGGTGGAGGAACATTGGAGGAGGTGGTGGAGGTGGTGGTGTTCCATCGAAAAGGCCTATCTTGCTTGCGAATTACAATGTCAAGAGAAAAGGATGATCCCGTGCGGTGATCCCGACGCCGGCGACGCCGCCATCTCTCGGGACGATGCGCGGGAAGGATGCGGCCGCCGCTGCTGCACTCAAGAACATGCGCGTCGCTTGACCTCCGCGCCTAGCACGTCGCTGTCGCCGCAAAAGCCTACATCGGGAGCCACCGGCGAGATACCCCCGAATACGCCACCGCCTCATGCGCGTCACCGGCAGCAACTTTCGACAGAGGAGCGCGCCGGACTTGGTCCACTGCACGCTCTTCCGGCGAGGGCTGCCACCGCGCCGCCATGGCCGGCGATCATCTAGCATCGCCGAAGTCGCCTCCCTCTCTGCGTGAGCGTAGAAATCGGGGAGATGGGGAGAAATGAGGCTAGGGTTCGCACTGGGCCGCCGTTTTGTTCCTCCGAGGTTCGATCTGGTCTGTCGATCCAATCGGACGGCTGAGAACAAAGCGGAGCATAAACGGACCTGGGTTGCATAAATGAGCCAAATCTGGTAGTGGGCTCTTGCCCAGGTTAAGTTAGCCCACAGAAAACAATGTTGCATATTAAAGTTTTCACGAAATCACTAATTAAGGACTACTCCTTGCGCAGATCACTCCAACTTCACTTGTCATAACCTGGGAGTTTTTCCTTTTTTCGTAGATCCATTTATTCAAAATGTTTTATCTCTCAAACCGTGCGTCCAAATCTCGAACTGTTTTCGCCATTGGATTCCTCGCGTCGAGATCTTCAAAACTATATCCCATGTTGATAGGTTTTGACAAACTTCTTTTCACGAAAAAACCAGACGAAAAAACCGAACCAGAAACACGGGTTTTTTTCCTTTCCAAAATAGGCACGCCCGTGCCTCTCGCGAAAGCACAACCGTGCCTCTGGCGGAAGCAAAACCGTGCCTCTCGCAGAAGAAAAATAAACAGAAAACGCATTTTTCCCTTTCCGAAAGAGGCACGCCCGTGCCTCTGACGGAAGCACAACCGTGCCTCTGGCGGAAGCAAAACCGTGCCTCTCGCAAAAGAAAAAAACAAAAAATGCATTTTTTTTTCGAGAGAGGCACGCCCATGCCTCTCGCGAAAGCACAACCGTGCCTCTGGCGGAAGCAAAACCGTGCCTCTCGTGAAAGAAAAAAACAGAAAACGTGTTTTTTTTCCTTTTCGAAAGAGGCACGTCTGTGCCTCTCGCGAAAGCACAACCATGCCTCTGGCGGAAGCAAAACCGTGCCTCTCGCGAAAAAAAAACAGAAAACGCGTTTTTTCCTTTCCGAAAGAGGCACGCATGTGCATCTCGCGAAAGCACAACCGTGCCTCTGGCGGAAGCAAAACAGTGCCTCTCGCGAAAAAAAATGCATTTTTTTGCGCAAAAAAAATATTTTTTCCCAAATTTTTTTTGGTCGAAAAGCTAGGGAAGACCGGTAGAAAACCAAAATGTCAAAAAAAACCAAAAAAAACTTTTAAAAAGCCGAAAACACATGCGTAAAAATAAAAAAATAAAAAAATCTGGAGGGAGCGCCCAGAGCGCGACACGTGGCGAATGGCTGTGAGCGCGCCAAGTGGCGCTGATCGTTGCGAGGCTCCCGAAGGAGCGCTCGTTAATTAGTTGCTCCCAAGTTTTCATCTGCTGGGCAGAAAGTCAACAGGCCGCTGCTACGCTTTGGGCCAAGTTATATATATAAAAGAACATCGTATTTTCTGCTATATTATGAAAATGTGTATATTTTATGCACTGTTCATATTGGAAACAGATCCCGAAATTATATGTGAAAATTAAAATGGTCATTAAGTTTTCTAATGGGCTGCCGTGGGTTATATTGGACAAAATTACGTTATAGACATTTTCAGTCTATTCAGTGCTTTTCCTGATATTATTGATATTATGGTTGTTTTCAAAACTTTTTGCACTGTTGTAAATTGACAATAGCCAGAAAATTATGTTGTAAATTATGCTTAAGTCATTCTATGTAATTAGTGTTTATTTGTGTAAATAATGTTTATGTACCTTTTATGGCAATCTTTTAATGATGATGAAATTTTATTAATAGAACGCCCGTGGGTTGTTATGGGTCGAATTATATTTTTAGCCATACTATGCAGTTTTAGTGCATATGTTAAGTTCCTAATAATGTGTATGCACTAAAAAAAGTTTTGGAATTACCTGTAATTATGTTGAAATTATGTTTTAAATTCTCTGAATAAAATAGAACCAACGAGAAATTTTATTTGGAAGATTTAATGTGACAGTAATGTTATTTTCTTTTAATGGTATCTTCTAATGATGATAGCATTTCTAGTATCTTTTCAATGGTGAAATTAATGTTATAAAAGGATATTGATATTGAGCACAAATGCACAATTATGAATTGCTCATTGAATTTTCTAAATATATATATTTTTAAATTTGAATGAGTGTGAATTTAATGTTGATGCCATACTTATGACATTTCTTAAAGATGTGGTCATTTCTAATGGGCTCAGGCCACCTCAAGGAAAATGATGATGGACGTGTGATTCAGTTTTCCGCACCACACTATGTGTCATAATAATGTAGGGGCAATATGCCTATTGGGCAAAACTAAAGTTTTTGGTTGGGGCATTTTATGCCATTTTTATTATGATGTGCACCTGCCAAATATTCATAACAATCCAAAAATGATGTTAATGGATTATGATCAATTCTCTTAACGAAGAAATTTTGTTTAAGTTTTTTTTCACATGGTCATTTATTTGACAATTATTAATTTTCCCAATATTATTATTTGGAGAATCTTGATAATTTTGATATTCAAATTTTATAATTTTGTAAATTCTTATGATGATTTATATTTATGGCATTTTCACTCTGAATGTCCTCTTTAATGATTACTCGGTGGGAGTGACATTTATATTTATATGTTAATTCCAATATCATTTTCATTGTATGTCATTGAGAATTCTAATGATAATTTTGGCACTTAAGTTCAATATTCATATTTATCGTTGTGAGATTTAGTGTCAAAAGGCATCACAGTGCCTCATGGCACACATGATTATATTATGATGTTGCTTTATGTTAATGATGGCAATTAATTCAGTCGTAGTTATTGCTGGTCATTACGAGATTTTACATCTCTCTCGTCAAAATGGAACCAACGAGAAGTTTTGATTAGAGATTTAATGAGCAAATGTTCTAATGGCATATGATGATATTCTGACCAACATTGATTATGTTTTTCATGTGTCATTTACGAATGAGTAAGGTTCTTTTTTGTTATCTGCCCAACGGTGATACGGATTAGAATAAACATTAAGCATGTTTTTGTTCATGGCATTGCATGGTTAGTTCATGCTTGATTTTCTGTTATGATGATCATAAAGTTGTCTCCTCTTTTCCAGCAATAATAATGATGTCAAACTTTTGTTTGGCATAGAAGAACCTTATGTAAATAACTTTCCCACATGGAGAGTGGAGATCATTTTCTCATGTAAGGAATCTCCCAACATTTTTCTGCCACTAAGGTTAAAGGATGTTAATCATCATGATAAGGCAGGCATTGGGTGAGGACGCATGTGCCATCATGCACATAACTAATGCAAAGGAGATTAAATTCAAAACTATTTGATTTATTCCACTAGCTTTTGGAGATGACTTAATTCTTCATCTTATTGATGATGTTTTGTTCATGCTCCTAGTTATTTGACAACTTTAATTTCGTCTCTCGAATAGATGACATGATCTTATATGTTATCAAGTCAACTCAAACTATGTAATGTTAGTCCCACCTTATGGTGAGACGAGTTATGTTTTCACTAAATGAATCTTTTGTAAAGATTAAATGCTATGTTGCCATTGAAGATGTAAGAGAAGTGGGATTAATGAGACCTCATCAAAATTGTGGTTTTAGACCACATTGCGAGGGGGAGAATGGAAGTATCATTTAATATGAGATATCGCGTTCACTTCTCCTACTTAGATCATAGCATGTAAAATTAAGCAAACTATGTATCTCAATTCTCTAATTAAGATGGAACAAACGAGAAGTCTTGGTTGGAGAATGTATGAAAAGCACATTCTAATGTTGGTTCTCTAATTAAGATGCAACAAGTCTTATTTAGAAGAATGAATGAAAAATGACTCCTTTATCATATTAGTGTGTACTTAATCCCTTATGAGCATTACGAAGCACACATGAATGCTAAAGTGGCAAGCTTGCTAGTCTAATGACCATCATGATGTAACATGTTGATTATCTATGACCAACGTCGTTTATAATCATATGTGACACTTCACTCAAGTGGTAAGTTTGTTGGTATCATGTGGCTTGTGGTTATATTTCTGACTAACGTCGTTTATAATCATTTGTCATAGTTCATTAAGTTCTTTTCCATCTTCATCCCAACGGTGTTGTGGTTTATAGCTGAGATGATTGTTATAAAGATTTTTGGATATATTTCCATGTTCTAAATAAAGTGATCATCGGGGAACCTGGAGCGTATGAACATTAATCTTAAGGATAATTCCATTAGATCTTTGTTCATATGCATCAGGTAAATTGAAGGTAATTTAATTTTCTCTAATGCAACACTTATTGTTGAGATTCAACAATTTCCCTATGACCAATAATGTGTGTGAATGATCATCTTAGTGGCTTGTTGCCATATAGGATGAAGATTCTGAGCTCTAATGATGTATGAAACTCCATAGAATTTCTTCAGTGAGTTGTTGTGACGTTTGTGTTATTACTATGACATGCACTTGGGTTGACTTAGTTGATAATGTACGTATGGCTCAACTATACGGTTTTGTCATGGGTGAAGTTGACATAAGGCATGTTATCTAAAGAAATACAATTATGAGGTAATACAAGCATTAGGACACTCATACTATAAGACGAGGGGAGTAAGATCACTACTGTCGGTGTCAAAATCGATGGATCTCGGGTAGGGGGTCCCGAACTGTGCGTCTAGGCGGATGGTAACAGGAGACAAGGGACACGATGTTTTTACCCAGGTTCGGGCCCTCTCGATGGAAGTAAAACCCTACTCCTGCTTGATTAATATTGATGATATGGGTAGTACAAGAGTAGGTCTACCATGAGATCAGAGAGGCTAAACCCTAGAAGCTAGCCTATGGTATGATTATTGTTCGTCCTACGGACTAAAACCCTCCGGTTTATATAGACACCGGAGAGGGCTAGGGTTACACAGAGTCGGTTACAATGGGAGGAGATCTACATATCCATATCGCCAAGCTTGCCTTCCACGCCAAGGAAAGTCCCATCCGGACACGGGACGAAGTCTTCAATCTTGTATCTTCATAGTCCAGGAGTCTGGCCAAAGGTTATAGTCCGGTCATCCGGACAACCCCTAATCCAGGACTCCCTCAGTAGCCCCTGAACCGGGCTTCAATGACGACGAGTCCGGCACGCATATTGTCTTCGGCATTGCAAGGCGGGTTCCTCCTTCGAATACTTCATAGAAGATTTTGAACACAAGGATAGTGTCCAGCTCTGCAAAATAAGTTCCACATACCACCGTAGAGAGAACAATATTTGTACAAATCTAATCTGCTGACGTATTCCATAGCGTGACATCACACCACGGCTAAGCCTTTACTCGAATCGTTTATTGTCCCACCTCAGCGTGTTTAGCGAGGCGGTTTCCTTGGCACGTCTTGTCAAAGCAGAGATCGTGTCCCCTTATTCCGGGATTCTCATCAATACAGGCGTGGGTAACCCAACTGTGCCATTAACCATGGCGCTTGGGAGATAAGCGAGTTTTACCAGGCTGGTGGGGGTACATAGTTTTGTCCGCCCATATAAGGGGATAAGGATCCACCCTTTCCATCTACGCCTTCTTCCTCCTTTGCTTATCCATCTCCGCGCACTTGAGCTCCAGCGCCCAAGTCCGCACTTCCCACCTCGACCTTCTCCAGCCATGTCCGGAGCGGGAGGCAGATGGATGGCCTCCTCCGTCACGGAGGGGCACATCAAAAAGTTGAGGAAAGCCGGATACTTGCCCAACGACATTGCGCACCGGCTTCCAGACGAGGGGCAGCTCATCCCCACCCCCAGGCCCCATGAGAGGGTGGTGTTCCTCCCCCATTTCCTCCGCGGACTAGGCTTACCCCTCCACCCATTTGTCTGGGGGCTCATGTTCTACTATGGCCTGGATTTCCACGATCTGTCCCGAAACTTCATCCTCAACATCTCGGTGTTTATCATCATGTGCGAGGTCTTCCTCCGCATCAAGCCCCACTTCGGCTTATGGCTAAAGACCTTCAATGTCAAGTCGAAGGTAGTGGGCGGCCGGCAAGCGGAGTGCGGAGGCGCCATGGTGGGCAAGATGCCCAACGTCACATGGCTCGAGGGCTCCTTTGTGGAAACCATCAAAGGGTGGCAATCGAGGTGGTTCTACATCACCGAGCCGCGTGACCCTGAATGGGCAGCAGCCCCCGAATTCCAATCTGGCATCCCCACATGGCTCACCTCTTGGAAAGAGACGGGCCTGTCATGGGGTAATTTGGAAGAGGTGACCGGACTCCAAACCTGCGTCCAAAACCTAGTGGACAAGAAGGTTAAACTTATCAACGTAGTCCAGGTCATGCTCTTCTGTCGGATCCTCCCGTGTCAATGACGGGCTTTTAACTTGTGGGAGTTCGACCCGGCCCAGCACCAAACTCTGTCCAGGCTCTTTGACACAACGCACGAGGACGCCTGGAAGGTGCTATTCAAGGGTTCCGAGGTTCCCCCTCCCATTACCGAGGATCGCGGATTCTGTGCGAAGTGCCAAGCCAGCGCGGTAAGCTTGTTTTACCCTTTACAGGATACTTGTTTTTCATAGTTTGACTCTACGCGGGATCTAAGCTCCCGCTCCTTTGACAGGACTGGAAGAAGACGTCCGGACAGATTGACTGTCTGGCTCCTTTGCCCGAAGGCCCAGCAGATGCACGCTTGGCGAAGCTGCTGGTCCCGGCACCTCACGTGGTACCGGAGAAGAAGGCCAAGAAGAAGGCCACGGGAACTCGAAAGAGTTCCCGGCGCCTGGTAGTGTCGGATTCATCGCCCGACGACCCCGAAGCGCACTCCTCCCCCAAAGACGAGGAGGAGGAAGAAGAAGCCTCTCCCCCTCCAACGGGGGGAGGAAAGAAAAGGAAGGCCGCCCCAACTGGGGAGGCCGGAGGGTCCAAGAAGGGAAAGACCCTTCTTCCGGACTACTCCACCAGCGCCGACGACGGCGGAGAGGAGTGGCCATCCAGGGCCAAGCCCCTGGCAAAATTGTAAGTATCCAAATACCAGAATGACTCATGGCGTTCCTTTATTGCACAGTATCTTCTGACGCCGAATATAATCATGCAGTCCGCCCAAGGCCCGGCTTGACGCTTCATCGAGCGGCTCCCTAGATTCGTCGGATGTGAATATTCTTTCACTCCCGACTGCTACCTCCCCTCGCCCTGCGGATGATGCCGAGGTGGAATCCCAAAAGGGGCTAAGACAGGAGGAGGTGGTCCTGGAGGCGCCGCAAGGCGACCTCCCGGGCTCCAGGCGCAAAGGGGATGAAACCCCAGAGGGATCTAAGTCCAGCCATGGGCCGGACACCGCACCGGAACCTTCAGCGGTTCCGGAATCCGGCAAGCGTCCCCCTAGTAAGAAGGGAAAGCCTACGATGCCGGTGACCTCCGTCCAACTGGAGGCACCGGATAATTTGCTGGAGGTGCTTAACGGCGCCTCCATCGACGAGGAGCACCACACTATTATGAGTGCGGTGATCCGGAAGGTTCAGTCCGCCAAGAGCGGGCTGACGGAAGCCTGTGCCAGCCTTCTAACAGGCTTCGAGGTATGTATTTAAGATATGTAAAAATATTACTGCATAGACAGTAGCCCCTGATGCTCAGTTTGGTATTCGGAAAGAAAAGTTGAACTGAGGATCTGAAAAGATATACGCAAGAGTCTAACATAAGTATGTCAATATGGGAATGCAGGTTGCACTGCTGACCTCTGTCGCACTGACTGCGGAGGTCGATGCATTGAAGCAGAGCCTCGAGCGGTCCAAGAACGAGCTCGGCCTTGCCAAGAAGTAGCTTGAGGACAAGGAAGGTAAGTAGTACCTTGTATAATGATATAAAAATATCTGGTTGCAAATAATGACGGGACCAACATGAGTATTACAGGGGCCACAACCGAGGTGGCGACCCTGAAGGAAGCGTTGTCCAAGGCCAAAGACAATGTGGTCGTGGAGCGCACCGAGCGAGAAAAGCAGGAGGCGCGGGTGGCGGAGGTGCGGCAAGAGCTCCATGCTCTTGTGAAGAAACACGAGAGATTGGAGCTTGACTCAAAGACTCGAGAGTCTGAGCTTGCCTCGGCCCTTGAGAGCGCCAAATCCTCCAAGGCCGAAGCCCAAAAAGCCCTCTAGGAAATTGAGGCAATGAAGCAGATAGCGGCGGGTAAGTCATTCTTTATGCAAAGCAAGCACGTGAAAGTGAATTACTTGTTACTTACCCGAGTCTGGAGCTCTCCAGGAGCATTCGCAGATCTGCCCCGCAGTGTGTCCGATGCTGCCGCATTCTACCGAGTCGAGGAATGGAGCTCGACGGAGAAGGTGTTCTTGTCCCAGTATGTTGAGGCCGGACACCCGGTGCCCTTGAGTGACCAGCTGAAGCAGCTGGTCGAGCTCCATAAGGTAGCCGAACAGGCCATGAAGGGCCTAATAGTACGGCTATGACCTGGGGAGGTCATGCCCAGGAGCTACTTTGGGCTGGTGAGGCGGCTAGTGGATGCATGTCCACGGCTTGAAGTCATCAAGCGCTCCGTATGCATCGAAGGTGCCCGTAGGGCCCTTGCCCATGCTAAAGTACACTAGGGTAAGCTGGATGCTGAGAAGCTGGTGACAGATGGGCCACCGGAGGGGAAGGAGCATCGCAGGCCCGAGATGTATTATGAGGGCGTCCTGAAGGGTGCCCGCCTTGTGGTGAATGAATGTTCCAAAGATGTAATATTTGAGTAAACTCGCTCGTGTTATCCTGTGCGTTGAAGACCATTTAAAATATTACCTTCTGTGCGGCCGTTTATCAAATCTGAGAGATGGCGAGTCATCGGCTTCTACCCCCATGCCACGAGTGCTGGGGTGTTCGGGATAAACCTGAGCGCTCTTGTTCCCATTCTTGGGTCCTTCGAGGGAGGCGCTCAACACAACGAACAAGGCAATCGGACTATAATGATTTATCACTCTCACTTAGCCATAGAATTCTATAATTTTAAAATTCGTCGAAGCCCCTAGTATTCGAAAGACCGAGTTCGGGGCGCTATCCATACCTAGGCCGGACAAAGCCAGCTCCTCGCTCTAAGCGACATAAGTCTTTAGGGACTCAAAACCTCTCGAACAGCGACCGGCTCTCGCCCTATCATGACGGTCAGTTTTAGCTTTCTCTACTGAGGTGCTTAACCCAGCTCAACTAGGGCACAATCGTAGTAGTTCTCCCAGCGCTACCTTAGCCGATATAACGGAACATAAGGTACCAAAACATGGGAGCCGGGCAAACCCAACTATTGACCCAAGACATGATTCGGAGCCGATGCATATAATGCTATAAGTTCGGGGTGCCGCACTCGTGAGAGTGTTCGGACTTCTCACACCATATTCTGGGTACTTAAGCCCCTAGTGTATTGGCCGTACCAAAGTGTATGGTTGCATAATGTCATAAATGAACATATTTATAAAAAATGAGTGCAAAATAGACAAGAGCTATGTATTGTTTATTAAAAGGCTGCTGTGAAAGCAAAATGATACAAATAGTGCGATAAGCAAGAGATGGGATTATTTGACATGTCCCCCTCCAGGGGCAGGCTGCGGGACTTTTATGTAAGACAGGTATTTAGCTCGTTATAGAGACCACCTGGACATGCGACATAGCTTGTTGCCTCCCTGGCTGTTGCATCTTGTGTTCGGCGATTGTACTGCCGGACAGGCCTTCCGGAGAGTGGAGTCCTGAAAGTAAGAATAAAAAAAAGAAATGACAAAATCGGGAGCCCCTAGTGCGGTTGAGCCGTATTGTGGGTGTGCTGTGGTTGTGCCCCTTCCCTTATGCCCATGGTATTTCCAGAGTGTAATTATGTACGCGTGGTACTGGTTTTGCAATTTCGCGAGGGCTGGGGTTGGGGCCGCACTGCTACACTTGCTCGGAGCGTGCAAGGCGGTCTTGCTGTAGGTTACTCCGGGCGCGCTTGACGGTGTCCGGACGTTTAATAGCTGGACTGGAGAATTGCCTTGAGAGGCTACTTTGTACTTCCGCCGCAAGGGCCGCCGTATGCTCCTCCGTTCGGAGAGAGCGTTCGGTGTTTCCATTGACCGTAATGACTCCTTGAGGGCCTGGCATCTTGAGCTTGAGGTATGCGTAGTGCGGCACCGCATTGAACTTTGCAAATACGGTTCGTCCGAGCAGCGCGTGATAGCCGCTGCAGAACGGGACTATGTCGAAGATTAACTCCTCGCTTCGGAAATTATCCGGGGATCCGAAGACCACTTCGAGTGTAACTGCGCCTGTACAGTTGGCCTCTACACCTGGTATGACGCCTTTAAAGGTCGTCTTTGTGGGTTTAATCCTTGAGGGATCTATGCCCATTTTTCGCACTGTATCCTGATAAAGCAGGTTCAGGCTGCCGCCGCCGTCCATAAGGCCTCTAGTGAGGTGAAATCCGTCAATGATTGGGTCTAGAACCAACGCAGCGAATCCGCCGTGGCGGATGCTAGTGAGGTGGTCCCTTCGATCAAAAGTGATTGGGCAGGAGGACCATGGGTTGAACTTTGGGGCGACTGGCTCCAACGCATATACGTCCCTAAGCGCACGCTTCCGTTCCCTTTTGGGGATGTGGGTTGCGTATATCATGTTCACCGTCCGCACTTGTGAGGGAAAGCCCTTCTGTCCCCTATTGTTCGGCGGCCGGGGCTCCTCCTTGTCATCGCTATGCAGCCCCTTGTCTCTGTTTTCGGTGCTTAACTTGCCTGCCTGCTTGAACACCCAACAATCCCTGTTGGTGTGATTGGCTGGTTTTTCGGGGGTGCCGTGTATCTGGCACAAGCAATCGAGTATTCGGTCCAAATTGGACGGGCCCGGAGTACTTCTTTTGAATGGCTTTTTCCGCTGACCGGGTTTGGAGCCTCGGAATCCGGCATTGACTGTCGTATCCTCAGCATTGTCGCCGTTAATGTGGCGCCTGTATTTGTTGCGACGCAACCTGCCATTGTTGTCCTTGGTATCCGGATTACCAGGGCTCTTGGTCATGTTATTACTACGAGCTAGTCAATTGTCTTCTTCCGCGCAAAAGCGGGTCATGAGTGTTGTGAGGGCTACCATAGATTTCGTCTTTTCCTGTCCTAGGTGTCGGGCAAGCCATTCATCATGGATGTTATGTTTGAAGGCTGCGAGGGCCTCTGCGTCTGGACAGTCGACTATTTGATTTTTCTTGGTTAAGAACCGCGTCCAGAATTGTCTGGCCGATTCCTCTGGCTGCTGAATGATGTGGCTTAGGTCATCGGTGTCTGGTGGTCGCACATAGGTGCCCTGGAAATTGTCGAGGAATGCGGCTTCCAGGTACTCCCAGCAACCAATTGACTCTGTTGGCAAGCTGTTGAGCCAATGTCGAGCTGGTCCTTTAAGCTTGAGTGGGACGTATTTGATAGCGTGTAGGTCATCACCGCGGGCCATGTGGATATGAAGGAGATAGTCCTCGATCCATATCGCAGGATCTGTTGTGCCATCGTATGATTCGATGTTTACGGGTTTAAAACCCTCGGGGGTTTGATGATCCATTACTTCATCTGTGAAGCATAGTGGGTGTGCGGCACCTCTGTACTGGGCTATATCACGTCGTAGCTCAAATGAGCTTTGTCTGCTGTGTTCGGCCTGGCCGTATTTGCCATATCCGGCATGACGGTTATCGTTACGTGTCATGGGGCGCCCACGCGATCCGTAGATCGATCTTGTTTGCCTTGCCTTGTCCTCCAATATATCTCGCAGGTTTGGCACATTTCCCCGTGCCTTGGTATTTTTTGAGCGACGCCGGGGTGCGGCTTGAGTGGATGGCCGAGAGGCCTCTCTGTCGCGGCCACGAGGTGGCCGGTCGGCCGCGTCATGCGCTGGTGATGTAGGTTTAGGTGCTTCCTCCTCTAATCGGGGTAGCACCCTACACTTTGGGTAGCTCTTGGAGGGGCGTTCGAGTTTGTACTCTTCGGCCGTAAGGACTTCAGTCCATCTGTCGGCTAGCAAGTCTTGGTCAGCTCTAAGTTGCTGCTGTTTTTTCTTGAGACTGCTCGCCGTGGCCATAAGCCTGCGCTTGAAATGCTCTTGTCCGACGGGATCCTCAGGCACGATAAATTCGTCATCGTCGAGGCTTGCCTCGTCTTCAGAGGGAGGCATGTAATTGTCTTCCTCTACCTCTCTGTCTGCCGCTCTCTCATGAGGGCTGGCTTCTCCATCCTCCTGTGCTGAATCCTGCTGGAGGGGGTTGTCTTTGGCACTGTCCGGGGTGTTATTATCTCCCGTGCCGGAATCATTGTTTTTGATTTGGCGGGATTTAGAGCGGCGCTGCTGACGCCGGCGCTTAGGCTGCTTCTTGGAGGGGTCATCCTCCGTTGTTCCATCGCCATTCCCTTCTTTTGGTGTGTCCACCATGTATATGTCATATGACGAGGTGGCCTTCCAGTGCCCTATAGGCGCTGGTTCTTCGTCGTCTCCTGCATCGGCGTCCATACCGTTGATGTCTTCGGAGTCGAAGTCGAGCATGTCGGTTAAATCATCGACAGTGGCTACGAAGTGGGTGGTGGGTGGGCTTTGAATTTCTTCATCGTCCCCATCCCAACCTCGCTGACCATAGTCCGACCAGGGCTCTCCTGATAAAGAGAGAGACTTTAGTGAATTCAGAATGTCGCCGAAGGGCGAGTGCTGAAAGATGTCCGCGGCGGCGAACTCCATGATCGGCGCCCAATCGGGTTCGATCGGTAGGGGCGCGGAAGGTTCGGAGTCCGGAAAGGAGTCCGGCACCTGGGAGTCACGAGCTTCATAAAGGACAAGGCTGGTGTTCAGCTCGATCACCGTAGGGATTGCAGCCCCCGAGGCGGTGTCCAGCCACCCGTCCATGATTGGCGCAGTCGGCTCCGAGCTAAGGGTCGGAGCGGACGCTGGGGTGGCCTCCTGGACACTGTTCGGCGGCAGAGCTAGATCATGCTCATCGTGACAGTGCGGCGCGCCCGGCTGTGGCTCGAATCCGTTGAAGATCAAGTCTCCGCGGATGTAGGCCCTGTAGTTCAGACTTCCAAATCTGACCTGATGGCTAGGGGCGTAGCTTTCGATCTGCTCCAGATGGCCAAGCGAATTGGCCCGCAGTGCAAAGCCGCCGAATACGAAGATTTGTCCGGGGAGAAAAGTCTCACCCTGGACAGCTTCGTTGTTGATGATCGGAGGAGCCATCGGGCCTAAAGATGACGACACAGAGGAACTCTCAATGAAAGCACCAATGTCGGTGTCAAAACCGGCGGATCTCGGGTAGGGGGTCCTGAACTGTGCGTCTAGGCGGATGGTAACAGGAAACAAGGGACACGATGTTTTTACCCAGGTTCGGGCCCTCTCGATGGAGGCAAAACCCTACTCCTGCTTGATTAATATTGATGATATGGGTAGTACAAGAGTAGATCTACCACGAGATCAGAGAGGCTAAACCCTAGAAGCTAGCCTATGGTATGATTGTTGTTCGTCCTACGGACTAAAACCCTCCGGTTTATAGACACCGGAGAGGGCTAGAGTTACACAGAGTCGGTTACAATGGGAGGAGATCTACATATCCGTATCGCCAAGCTTACCTTCCACGCCAAGGAAAGTCCCATCCGGACATGGGACGAAGTCTTCAATCTTGTATCTTCATAGTCCAGGGGTCCGGCCAAAGGTTATAGTCCGGTCATCCGGACACCCCCTAATCCAGGACTCCCTCAACTACCTTATGGAGATAGAATATTTTGGTGAGCCAAGTAATGTCTATCTTATATTTGTAACATGAAGGATCTTGGTGATGCCTCATACTTTGCTTGTATTGAGTTTCGCCAAGATATAGGTCCAAAAGGAGTATAAGTTTTATTATGATGACATACGTTGATAGAGTACATAAGAAAATATTACGTGGTAGTGCTCTATCGCACCTGCTACTAAAGTCAAGGGCAATAAAGGTGGACAGTTTAGTGTCCAAGGAACCATTATGAACTGATCAGGTAATGTTAGTTCTTTATGCTTCAGCTGTCAGAAGCAATGTAAGTATTCAAATGTGAACTTGCCCTATTTATGATCGGGATAATTGGCAAATATAGAAGTCCAGAAATGGACCACTAGAGAAGCCGCGAAAAGTCTTGTAGATATGCAAGGCAATAAAAGTTTGCATGCTCACTAATAAGAAGTCCGATAACCTCGATATCCTCGGTTATTCAGACATTGTTTCTGCGAGGTGTGTGGATATTAAAGTTTCCACGTTATGTTACATCCTCACTCTCGCATATGGAGCTATGTCGTGGAATCCATAATGACATGGATGGCATTAGAAACAATGCAATTTACGATGTGGCATGTTAAGAGGCTATTGGGCAGGTTGTATGTCAAAGAAGTTCTATTCCCGAACTTAAGGTGGTAGACAATATTTATAAAAACCACCTACTGCATTATGAACACGCAGTTTTCTATGCGAGTAACAACAAGTCAAATGGTGTTGCCAAAACCATTGACAATATGTTTCATGTTGTGAAAGCTAGAATCCAGGATCAAGCTAATGATGTTAAGCATATAAAAATGATTTGTATGTATTACGGATCCATTTACCAAAGGCTCGCCACCCGTATTTCTGATTACGTTGCCGACATGGGTTAGGAAAGCCTTTTGATCCTGGAAATTAGGACCATCTTGTAAACCATCTCCCATAAAGTAGTATGTTTTTCATTTCGAGATAGAATTATATACTATAGGTAATGAGGTTCAGTGGCATCTCATTGGTCATTGTAACACTTTGCCTTGGTATATTATTTCTATTGAGAATGAGCTCATGATGTTTGTTGACCTTACGATCAAGGGGGAGAATGTTGGAATTTGATCTCAAGTCGTAACAGACCAAGAGAAAAGGGGGAGCTCTTCTCCACGTTTTGTGCTATGATCGGAGGCACACAGAAAGACAACTTTTGGTTTTGGTCCCTGTCTCTTAGCATCAAGTATAAAAAGAGGAGGTGGTGCCCCTTGGGCAATGACACACGCATACATGGGTTAACCCCCAACAAACTCCTAACTACCGATCCTAAAAGGGTGCATAAAGGGATCAGAAGGCCATCACCACAGCCGGCCACCGCAAGGATGTGCCGGCGGCTTCCTGCTGCTCTACACCGACCAGTCGCTGGTTGATGCCGGCCATCTCTAGTGCCGGTAGCCTTCTGGGCGTCTTCTACCTATTGCTGGCTACGTTCACGCTTTCGGCCATGGGCTATTCACTCGGTGCTGTTCCGCTTCGCCAACTATTCCCGTGTGCTGCATCGACTAGGGCCTGCATCAAGAGTATGGGATTTCGTCAATCACTTGTAAGTTCACACGCTACCGCACATGTATTGGTGTTCTAATCAAGAGATCCAGATCCAATTTATGTTAACCTAAAGCATTATGTATAACAACCAACACAGCCACCGATCAAATTTCTCAGTGGCAAAGAACATGACTAGCAGTACAAGAATATCAATCGACCTAAACGAATTAACAGGGGACGGCAACATCATTCGACCCTAGCTATGGTTTCCAACGCTGCAAAACTGTCGCCTCGGAAACTACAGTCATCTCCTGTTTGTTCATAGCGAGTGCTTCTTCCATCTCACCAAGGAGTTCAGGAACTCCATCACCTGCACGAGAACCAAACGATCAGGAATCCATTCTTTGAACAGAGCCAGCAGGAGCAGAGCACACAAAAACTAGAAAGAGTTTTACTTCAGACGGGTCCCTGAGCGAGTAGAAGGCCTCGGTTTCCTTGGGCGCCTGCGAGACCAGTATCCCGTATCCGCAGTTCCTCTCCCGAAGCACCTGATGGAACCAAGGGGAAGAAGACCATGAGCTTGCAGTTTACAGCCGGGCCAAAGATCCGAATGGACTGCACAGCTGCCAGAGAAAGAAATGGGAACCTTGAACGCGTCTTCGTCGGTGCGGTCGTCGCCGATGTAGATAGGGATCACTTTCTCGGAGTCGCTCAGCCCGAGCGACTGAAGCAGGAACTCGACGGCCTTCCCCTTGTCCCAGTCGATCACTGGACGAACCTCTAAAACCATTCGTCCGTTGGTCACTTTGAGACGGGGGAAGTCCTCCAGCACTTCGTTTACGAGCCGTGCGACCAGCTCCCAGTCCT
Organism: Triticum dicoccoides; assembly: GCF_002162155.2. NCBI lineage: Eukaryota > Viridiplantae > Streptophyta > Magnoliopsida > Poales > Poaceae > Triticum > Triticum dicoccoides. The sequence continues at coordinate 493,428,125 of NC_041391.1, read as the reverse complement.
ACGATCAGGCAAAACTGTCAGGCGAATCTGCAGGTGCATGCCATCCATGGAAGGAGAGACCCAGAGAAGAGGCAAAAGGGAGCATCAGTCCAGTGCTTGAGGCGCAGGGTTTTTACCTTCTCGTCCACGTTGCGGTAATGTACAGACACGCAGAACTTGTTGTCCTCAACGCTTGCGCCTTCGATTCGGCTCGTGACTTCCAAGAGGACCTTGGAAACCTGTTGCGAAAAATACCCATTAATACAACACAAGAACCACTGAACTTTGCATGAATGGAATCCCTGTCATTTTCTGAAGTTTCAGTTTCAGTTGTCCCGTCGACTAAAGTATTACAGTTTGTCAGCTTCATCAGAGTTAAATAAGAAAAAGCGCACCTCATCGATCATAGGCAGAAAATCGCGAGCAGGTTGGAAGAGGTTGGCTTCTTTGCCCTACAAGTAGGGTTAAGGAACCGTCAGTATTGCACGCATATCATATTTGTGTTTATGCGAAAAGACAGTGAATTTTATCATCTCTGAAACAAATGAGCAGGAAATGCTCACCTTTTCAGCATTGCGTTCATAATGTGCTGAAGAAGATGTCATTATGTCCATCCCATGACTACCAGCATAGCAGAGTTCCTTCAGTTTTACGAATTCAAGAACCTACATAAATTGGAATGGAACTATCAAATTAACCAGGCATTAATTGCATATCAATAGGATTCTGAAATCAAACATGCATATATCAAATTAATCAGGCATATGATTGCATATCACTGGGGAGGATTCTGATATCAGTACAGTGACATGTGCAAAGAGTTAGTAACTTCATATAGTTATCAATACCTTCTTCCGGGACCTTCCGCTGACGATGGCAGCAGGGAAGTACTTGGCGACGTTTCTCACGGCAGCTCTCATCTAAGAAGAGAAAAATGTTATGGGACAACTATAAGCAGGTGCTCATTTGTTGATAACCAAGAATTGCTACTAGTAGTTTAAGCAGATTATTCTGATTTACCACAGGGGACATGACGGCTTTTTCAGGGTCGTCGACGATCGGAGACAGGGTGCCATCGTAGTCCAAGAAGACCGCAATCTTCTTGCCTTGTGCACTGGCTACGATCTGCTTGAAGGAAGCCAGAGCAGAAGGGCATTTTGCCTACAACGAAAGAGGCATATCTGTAAGTCTTTCTTCAGAAGAGGCATACTAGTACTACTAGTAGTACGTCACCCAAAAAGGAATCATGAAAAATCTTACCATCCATGTACTGTAGGCAGGATCTTCTTCAGGCAAGTTTTCCTCGCCGAAGACCACGTTGTGCTTCTTACGTGGCGACGAGGATTTCATAGCATCCAGCAGCCCGCTCACGAGGACCTCCTCGATCTTGCGCCTACTGACGTTTACGCCGGCGCCACCAGCGCCGGAGTAACCTCCGGGCCTGACTGAAAACGGCATCATGTTGGAAGGCAGCACTCCCATCAACGACTGGCTCATTGACATCGGATCACTGATGACCGGTGAGCCGTTGCTCAAATCCATCGGGTCGGACGAAGAAAAAGTGTGGTCAGTACGGTGGTCGTCTCTCTTTCAGCAGGATTTTCTTAGCCCACTGTCTTGTCGATGAAGAACCACTTCTTCAGCGTTTTCTTGTCACTGCAGGTGTGGAGGAAGTTCATCAAAAGCAGAATACCTGTGAACTGAGCAGAGAAGGTAGGATAGCGTTAGGCAAAGGGCGTCTGCTCCATGAGAAAAGAGAAGGTAATTCGGGATGATTTGTAGTACCTTGTCATGCTGAGAGAGATGACACATCTATATCACAAGACTGGATTGGCACATAGGAAAAGCCATACAAAGCCAGCTCCGTTTAACTCCAATGTTCAGAATGATGCAAAGGCCGGGGTTTCAACCTCCTTCTCGAAAAAACTCCGATATTCAGAAGGTGTCACTGCACGAATTAACCAACAAGAGGATCTTCTCAGTTACCCGGAAAGATCAAATAGCAGACTAGTTACTTCCACGACGTCGACAACCGCACATGGATCAAGTGTCAAGCCATGTTAAATCTGTGTCGTTATCGTGATAGAGGAAGAAAACAACATCCAGAAAAAGCAGAAGGGAAAGGGAAAATGTCAAAGTAAAAACTTGCAGATTGCTGGGTTGGCCTTAACTATGGTTAAGGTACGGTAAACTAATTGCCAAAAGAAATATGATACTTAACCTTGTACTATTAACATTTTCTGAAAGAATATAAACATCTGCAATGATATGCCGGCCCAATCACGGATGTCTGATGCCATGTGTGCTCTGGCCCAGGTGTTAATGCCTTGGTGAGTGTTTCTGTTTCTGTGCTTCTGAACTTAAGAACGGTAGGTAAACCTAACGCATCTAAATTCTGTACGCAAGTTTAGGGCGATTAAATTGCCAGAGGCGCGAATATGAGAAGAGCGATTGCGCCGCTATAAGCCATGACCGAAGCATAAGAACGTCAGCTCCTGTGTTGTAACCAAGCTATGATGGAAGCATGAGAACGTCAGGTTACAGCAGGTTCGTGGGAAAAGGCCAAGTTTCAAACATTTGACTTGACTATCAGTTCGGTAATTCAACCTTGTTCCCGACGACCAAATCTTCAGCGGGAGATTTGTAAGAAACGAAATAATTAATAGAACCTCGACAATACACACACTGCTAAATGCTATGGAGTAAAAAATATGCAGGACATTAGCAAATCAGTCTAGGGGGATTCAATGGTAATCAAGAGAAGGGGATTCAGTCCAATAGCAGGCTTTGGTCCCCTGGCAAATTGCAACCAGTTATCTGGCAAATTTCATAGGGGGAGAGAGAAGGACGAGGAAGAGTCCCCTAGGAAATTTCAGTCCAGCTTTGGCACTTGCTGTGCCTTTCGGCAGATGCATCAACACGAAAGGACTTGGACGAATACTCCTCAAGAACAAATATTTGACCAACCGAGCATTGCATGCGAGCAAGTAAACTAGGCGACTGGCTAGGAGAAGAAGAACATGCACACCTTAGTATGAAAGGGACTTGTATTGGACGAGAGCGGGGGTCGAACAATATGCGAGGAGAGGAAGGCGAGGAGAGAGGGGGAGAGTGGCGTCGATGCCAAAGACTATTTATAGAGGCGCTGGGAAAAAAAAGGCGAGAAAAATCTTAAAGAATTCAATGGCGCCTACATGTTTTTGTTACGCCATGTATTTGCTAGGTTCACTCGCGGGAGCCCACGCGATTTCAAACCCTTTTCTTTTTTTTTCATCCAGATTCATCGAACAGGGACACATGATATAACTAACTGTTGAGAAAGGAGTAAAATTAGATCAATTCACCGGTTATGGAGCACGTTGTCTCTCCTCACGTTGCACTACTATTCACTTACAAAAATAAGTAGGAGTACAAAATATCTACATCTAATATCTATTCTACAGTGGTGAAAGCTCAACATATTTAGCATGCAATTAGTTACTTGCAAATATTCATGCCAAAGCTAATCATAAAATAAATGCATAAATAATATCCTACCTAATATATGTGTGCAACCAATATCTGTCTAATATCAACGTGCATTTCTTTTTGCGAAAAAATATCAACGTGCATTGCACTTACCCATCTACTAGTTCTACTTGTTGGAAATATGAGCAATTTATCATATGATTTTATTACTGAAAATACTAGATAAAGTATGACTAAAATAGCAGAGATAAAGCAAGGCATGTGATCTGATAGAGAGAAGGTAAGTAACATCTGCAAATATGAACTAGAACCGAACATATCTAGAGCAGAGAGTAGAATAAGGAACTGTGGCAGGACCTCTAACAAGAAAAGCAAGAACACGTGCGGGACAGCAGCAGCAACAGTAGCACTGGACTTGGGGTCGGTGCCCTTGATAGCCATGTCGTCGAGGAGGTTGTCGACATCGGGGAAGTAGTCGTCGTAGTTCGGGGCGTCCGTGATGAAGAAGTCAGTAGTCGCGCTGAGGGCTCCCCAAAAACCTTATCACTCTTCTCCCGTACAGGACTCAAAGAGGTGGAGTTTCGAAGGCCTACTGTCCCGACCTGTGGTCAGGAACCTTGTGGCGAGAGGAAGAGGATCTTCTGGTGTGTCTCTCTAGAGAGGAGCGACCTCCCTTTTATAGGCACAAGAGAAGAAGGCGAGAGGCTGCACCGGGAGCTGAAACGAACAGGCAACAGTCGAAGGGTGCAGCGTTCGTATTCAGTATCCACTACAGCAAAAACTTTCCAGCTCCCGAGTGACCTTTCGTATACCCATAATGCGTGGCAAAAATTTAGACATCGGCTCGGCTCATTGCCGCGGCGTGGCGCGGCGCGGCGTGACGAGGCGTGGCATGGCGAGGCGGGCGGCGAAGGAGGAGCGCGCGTGGATGTCCTTCTTGTTCTCATGCTCATACAAGTGGGGAAAGAACCTCCCTTATAAGGAGGTCCAACTCCCACTAAACTGGCAATGTGGGACTAAACTTTAGTAGTATCCCTTGCCTTGCACGAATGGGCTAAGTGGGCCTCTAGAATTTATTAGGAATTTCTGAAATAGTTATTGGATTGCCCCAAAATAGACTAAATTCCAGTAATCCCCCACCAGATCCCAGAGGCACACAAGAATTGCCTTTGGTTCCAAAACACTGTTTTATATACCGGTACTGAAGTGGAGACTGTTAAGTTGAACTTCCACCTAGAACTCTATACTACACTAGTAAGCAACTTGAACAGTGGACTGGGCCTTGAACTGCAAGTTTTCTGCGAATCTAGCTTCACACAAAGCCTTGAACGATACGTGGCTACCGTGGGTCTTCCACGCGGGTGGAGCTTATGCGTCATACTCCGAGACCTTTCATGAGTTTACTAGAGAGAACCCTACTCTCATAGATTGTGATGCTTAACAATCAGACTCATATAGGTGTGTTCTTCAAAAGATGTTTTGCAGGACAACATCTCTGCTTAAAAGAGCCACTTAGAACACATTAAGATATGCATCAACCTGTCATGCAGATTAGGAGAGTATTGCATCTTCATGGAGTGGTATTGTTAACAGTAAGGATACTCTCCTCTCATTTAACCACCAGCTTGTCTTCCACATCTAATTCACGGGATCTCCGATCACAAAGAATAGGTTATCACTGTGAACAACTCATATTATGGGCCTCATACCCATCTCCCTCGATGCATTATCTATCACATTACGTGATAGACCCTTAGTAAAAGGATATGCCAGATTTTTAGATGTTTGGATATAATCCAATGCAATAACTCCAGGGTTTCTCATTTTTCTGACAGACTTTAACCTTCTCTGAACGTGTCTTGATGACTTCATGTTATCCTTTGAGTTGCTCACTTTCGTGATCACAGTTTGATTGTCGCAGTTCATAAGGATACCCAGTACAGGTTTCTCAACAACCGGCAAGTCATTCAAGAGCCGACGAAGCCAATCTGCTTCGATCGTAGTTGTATCTAGTGTTGTGAGTTCTGCTTCCATTATTGACCTCGTTAAGATGGTCTACTTGCAAGACTTCCAAGAAACAGCGCCACCTCCATGAGTGAATACATATCCGCTCGCGACCTTTATCTCATCAGCATCAGAGATCCAGTTTGAGTCACTATACCCTTCAAGCACCTTTGAGTGCCCAGTGTAGTGAATTCCATAATTCGTAGTGCCTTTCAAATAGCACAAAACTCTCACTAGAGCTTTCCAATGCACATCTCCTGGTTTTGAGACAAACCGGCTCAATTTGCTAACAGCAAAAGAAATGGCAGGTCTTGTAGCACTAGTTAAATACATAAGCGAGCCAATAATCTGAGAATATTTCAATTGGTCTCTAGCAATTCATCGATTCTTTCGAAGCAACACACTAGCATCATATGGTGTTGGAGAGGGCTTGTAGTCACTGTAGCCAAAGCAACTCAAGATCTTTTCCACATAGTGAGATTGAAGCAATGTAATCCCACCATCATCGTATCTCGACAACTTGATGTTCAGAATGACATCATCCACTCCTAAATCCTTCATCTCAAAGCAACGAGATAGGAAATCCTTGACCTCCTTAATAACCTTCAGATTTGTTTCAAAAATCAGTATGTCATCAACATACAAGCAAAGGATAACTCCCTCGCCCCCACCATGGCGATAGTACACACATTTATCAGCTTTGTTTACAACAAAGCTTGCGGCTGTTAAAGTTCTTTCAAACTTCTCATGCCACTGCTTGGGTGCTTGCTTAATTCCATACAAAGACTTCAGCAACTTGCACACTTTTCCTTCCTGACCATCTACTACCAATCCATCTGGTTGTTCCATATAAATTTCCTCTTCCAACTCTCCATTTAGGAAAGCAGTCTTAACATCCATTTGATGAACGAGAAGTCCATGTGAGGCAGCTAGTGAAAGTAGTACTCGAATAATGGTCAGTTGCGCCATAGGTGAGTAAGTATCAAAGAAGTCTTCACCTTCCTTTTGAGTATATCCCTTAGCCATGAGCCGTGCCTTGTACTTTTCGATAGTACCATCAGGCCTAAGCTTCTTCTTGAATACCCATTTGCATCCTATAGGTTTGCACCCATAAGGACGATCAGTTATCTCCCAAGTTTCATTTGTCAAGATGGAATCCATCTCACTACGGACCGCTTCCTTCCAGTAGTCAGCATCTTCAGATGCACATGCCTCTGAAATAGAACTAGGAGTGTCATCTATGAGAAACACAAGAAAATCATCACCAAAGGACTTTGCAGTCCTTTGTCTCTTGCTCCTAGTAGGAACTTCATTGTTCTCCTTCACAAGACTTTTAAAGTGTTCCATCGAAATGGCAGGTTCAGTAATTGTAACTTGTTCCTGATTCGATGAACTAGGCATCTCTTGATTAGATGAGGTAGCCATATCCTTCATGGGAAAGATATCTTCAAAGAAAGTCGTATCATTCGACTCCATGATCGTACCGACATGCATGTCAGGTACCTCAGATTTTACAACCAAAAATCTATAACCAATGCTATGAAAAGCATATCCCAGGAAAACACTATCCATAGTTTTTGGTCCCAGCTTTCGCTTCTTTGGAATTGGCACAATGACTTTCGCCAAACAACCCCAGGTTCGTAGATAAGAGAGCTTTAACCTTTTCTTCTCCCATTCCTCGAATGGAGTTATCTCTTTTTTCTTTGTGGGAATTCGGTTTAGGACATGACATGACGTCAATATCGCCTCCCCCCACCATGCCTTGGAGAGACCCGATGTGTCTAACATGGCGTTAACCAAATCAGTTAGAGTACGGTTTTTTCTTTTGGCCATCCCATTTGATTTAGGTGAATAGGGAGGCGTCCTCTCATGGATTATACCATGTTCTGCACAAAAGGAATCAAATTCATTTGATAAATACTCTCCACCATGATCGGACCTAAGCCTCTTGATCTTTCGATCAAGTTGGTTTTCCGCTTCAGCTTTATAGATCTTGAAATAGTTCAAAGCCTCATCCTTAGATTTCAGAAGATACACATGACAGTATCTAGTGGAGTCATCAATTAACGTTATAAAATACTTCTTTCCACCTTTTGTCAAAACACCATTCATTTTACATAGATCTGAATGTATGAGCTCTAGTGGTGCAAGATTTCTCGTTTCCGCAGTCACATGAGACTTACAAGGTTGCTTAGCTTGCACACACACTTGACACTTAGATCCCTTGACAGTGGTGAAACTAGGGATTAATTTTAACTTCTCTAGTCACGACATGCAACCAAAGTTAACATGACAGAGACGTGAATGCCACACATTTGATTCACTATTGTTGCAAACATGATTAAAAAAATATTGCAAACGTCTGATAAAGGATAAACGAAATAGACCTCCTGACTCATTTCCTTTACCAACAAAGGTTCCATACTTGGATATTACAAATTTATTCGACTCAAAGACAAGCTTGTAGCCATCTCTACACAGAAGAGATCCGCTGACAAGATTTTTATTGACGGAGGGGACATAATGCACGTTCTTCAGCCGCACGATCTTCCCCGAAGTAAACTTCAGATCGACCGTGCCAACACCACGAAAAAAAGCACTTGAACCGTTGCCCATCAGCACGGTGGAAGTCCCTGCAGTCTGATAAGACAAAAATATGGAAATATCACCGCATACATGCACATTAGCACCCGTGTCAATTAACCAATCAGGAAAATGACATACTGAAAGAATAGTGGGAAATATACCATACCCAGCATCCTTCATGTCAGTGTCTCCAATGACAACATTAGCGGTCTTGCCGCCTTTCCAAAGATGACGCTTGTCATAGCGATTAGAGCAACTAGGAGCCCAATGATTAGGATCTCCACACACATGACAAACTCTTTTCTTCTTGTCATTCTTCTTCTTGAAGTTCGTGTGCTGTACAGTCTTGTTTTTTCCAGCAAACTTGCCCTTGTTCTTGAACATGTGGGGCTAGAAGTTTTTTTTCTGTACCAGATTGGCACTAGAACCTCCCTCAATACCTCGAGCATGATTGTCATTTGCTCTCGCCTTTTCTTCCACATCAAGAGTACCAATGAGATCCGAAACGGAAAACTCCTGCCTCTTATGCTTCAGTAAGGTAGCAAAGTTCCTCCACGTGGGAGGAAGCTTAGTGATGATACCTCCGGCAATAAACTTGTCTGGTAGGATACAATTGAAGTGCTCAAGTTCTCTAGCAAATGGCCGCATCTCATGAGCTTGCTCAACCACGGAGCGCTCTTTAGTCATCCTGTAATGATAGAATTGCTCCATGATGTACAACTCAGTGTCAGCATCCGAGACCCCAAACTTGGCCTCGAATGCGTCCCACATATCTTTTTCATTATCAATTGACGCATAAGCATCAACTATGTTCTCACCAAGAACACTTAAAAGAGCAACCTTAAACAGAGTATCCATTTTCTGAAAAGCTTGTGCCTGTTGAGCATCATACTCTCCTTCAGGTTTGGCAAGAGTGGCGTCATAGCAACTCATGGTTTGAAACCACAGAATGGCTCTCACGCGCCACCTCTTATAATGGATACCCTCAAACATAGGAGGTCTCATGGAAGCAGCAAAACCACTTGGGGTAAATTGCCTATAATAAGGTTTTTGGATTGTTGGAAATATGAGCAATTTACCACAGGATTTTATTACCGAAAATACTAGATAAAGTATGACTAAAATAGTAGAGATAAAGCAAGTCATGCGATCTGATAGAGAGAAGGTAAATAACATCTGCAAATATGAACTAGAATCAAACATATCAAGAGCAGAGAGTAGAACAAGGAACAGTAGCACTGGACTTGGGGTCGGTGTTTTCGGTAGCCATGTCGTCGATGTCGGGGAAGTAGTCGTCGGAGTCCGGGGCGTCCGTGACGAAGAAGTCAGTAGTCGCGCTGAGCGCTCCCCAAAAACCTTATCACCCTTCTCTCGTACAGGACTCAAAGAGGTGGAGTTTCGGAGACCGGGGTCATTCCCGCGTCGCGAGGCGAGGCGGGCGGCGGAGGAGGAGCCGTGTGGATGTCCCTCTTGTTCTCATGCTCATACAAGTGGAGAAAAAACCTCCCTTATAAGAAGGTCCAACTCCCACTAAACTAGCAATGTGGGACTAAACTTTAGTAGTATCCCTTGCCTTGCACGAATGGACTAAGTGAGCCTCTAAGATTTATTAGGAATTTCTGAAATAGTTATTGGGCTGTTCCAAAATAGACTAAATTCCAACACTACTAAGGAGTAGTATTTACTGTCGAAAATATATGGCAAAAGAAAAGTAATACATTCATGTTTGAGGTATCCAATCATGTGTTATTATTTGCATTCTCCAGTATGAAAACTTTTATCGAGACAAAGTCGACCATGAAGATAAATTGTACTCCTCCGATTTGAATGTCTTCATTACATTCTATAGTCTGTGTCAACTACTCCATATAGGATGAACCTGATAAAGAGATTTCATAAAATGCATGCAGGGTAATTTCTATGAAAAAAACATTTTTCACCTTTTTCTATTAACTGGTCAATTTGTTTTCCTAAAAAGAAGTCATGAATTTGTTTAATTCATCTTCTATCTATTTCAGAGTATACATCCAAAACAACTGAATTGAGGCTAGGGAAAACCAAATCCAAATTGATAATAGCATTACATACATCCAAACCCAACGTTAATGTAAGAGCATCTCCAACAGACGCGCAACAAACGGCGCGCTAAAATAGCTTTTTGCACGTGGAAATAGCTTTTTTTCACACGGCAGGGCGCTGGCTCCAACAACGGCTGCAAAGTATTGCGTGCGCGATCCGCTCCAACAGACGCTACAAATAAACATCGCGCGCGCGAGCAACCAGGACACAAACTAGTTCAATCAAATAGATAAAATTCAACGATACAAATAGCACAAACTAGTCTGATACAAACATAGTCCGGTAAAACTAGAAACTACGGTGACCTCTCGTCGTCGTCGTCCTCCACCTCCTTGCGTGTGTCCTCCTCCTCCGACGTATCAATAAACGCGTGTGCCCACCGATCGTCGTCTTCGGATAAGAATGATGCATGTTCCATCTCGCACTGCGATATGGCCAGTGCCTTCCGACGACGCTTGTCCGTCTGTTCCGCGCGCCGCCTTGCCCTCCTCTCCGCCCATAAGGCGTTCTCGTTGGCAACGTCCTCCGGGTGGCGCCGGCGCCACTCTGCCATGACTCACTTGTCCGCCTCGGCGATGAGGAGGTGGCGCAGCTGCCGACGGTGTTCCTGACGGTCGGCGTCAGTTACTAGCCGTGGCAGAGGGGCGAGGTCATGCGCCTGCTCGCGCGTACAGACATCCTGGAAGTTCATCTGTGCGCGAGGCCTCGAGAGGCGCCATGGCGCCGCGTCGTACGGGCGTGCGGCTTCGTGGGGGGTGTCGAAGGTGCCGAGGCCGAGGTGCACGCCGCCGCACCGAATCTCGGCGTAGAAGGTGTCGGAGGGGCGCGCGCGTACGCCGCGGTAGCCCGAAACTCCCCGGCGGCGCGGCGGCATAGTGGCGCGGTGATGGTGCATCGACGGTGAGGCGAGAAAACAACAGAGGAAGCGGAGAGAGAGCGGGAGAGGGCGCGTAGCGAGGTGGAGAGCGATAGGAGGCGCGTGACGGGCGCTGCATTTTATAGGCACGCCGGATGCCACGCGCCAAATCTAGCACGCGTCCGGCCGCTTTTTCCCGCACGCGCAATTGTTTTCCGTCTTCGTTGGAGCGCGCACGCTAAAATGACATTTTATCTCGCGCGCATTTTTTGCAGTCACTGTTGGAGATACTCTAAACCCGGTAGCACATAATTGTTCCCTCTAGCTCTATGAGACCATGCCACGTGACACACGTGGTAAGCAATCCAATAATTCAATAATAATAATAATAAAGTTCTAGGAGTATATGTCAATATGTGCATCCAGCAATTACCTCCCGAACTGATGGCCAGCGACCGCACGCAGCGCACCTCTCCACCCACCGGACCGACGCGTAGCCCACCCGCTGGCGGGGCCCGCATGGTCTACCCTCCCACTGACACCCGGTCCAACCCTCCTCCACGTCAGCCTCAACGCGGCCGCAGCCGCGTCCTTCTCAGCGTGGAGCTGGCGTCGCATCAGCGTCGACGCGTCGGCCCCCCACTCCCAAAGCCGGCACCCCTCCACTCACTACCCCGTCACGGCCGCCTCGTGGCCCAGTCCAAAGTCCAAACCGGCCGCCGTCGCGACAAAACAACCTACTGCCCGTACACGGTACACGACTCCCCCCGCCCAGCCGACCCTCCCACGGTTTACTGACACCCGGCCCGACGGTACGCCGCCCTCTCCCTTCCGCGCGACGACGACGACAGGGACGTACTCGCGTCCGCGCGCGTCTCCGGACGGGATAGTACGCCGGGTCGGTGACTCGGGCCGGGTCGGTCGGATCGTACGATGCTGGCGCTGGGTGCCGCCGGCCTGTTTCCGGCGAGCGCTGGAGGCGGAATGCCCCATCGCCATCGCCGTCGCCGTCGTAATTACCGCGAAAAGCGCACCGGCATCGGCGGGGTACAGTGCAGGGCGGGGCGGGGGGCACGAAAAGAACATACTGTACATGCTTTCGCCTCGCCGTCGCAAGGAAACAACCTACTACTAGTCGCACCAGTACACAGTACACGACTCCTCCCAGCCGAGCCGCGCCGCGCCGACCCTCCCATGGTTTACTGACACCCGGCCCCCTCCCTTTCGCGCGACGACGACGACAGAGACGTACTACTCGCGTCCGCGCGCATCTCCGGACGGGATAGTACGCCGGGTCGGTGACTCCGGTCGGGTCGGTCGGATTGACGCAGGCGCGCGCGCTCGCTCTCAGCGCTCCGCTGCTGGCGCTGGGTGCCACCGGCCTGTTTCCAGCGAGCGCTGGAGGCGGAATGCCCCATCGCCATCGCCATCGCCGGCGTAGCTGTCTGCACGTTCTCCACCCCGACCGTGGCCGCAGCAACTTGCATTAACTTGCAACAACGTTGATGTTACCGGTGAAATCTTGTGCGGAAGGAACGGCCTCGACATGTCCTTTGCTGCATTAAAGCCGTCGCCGGGAGTAGTAGTGACCTTGCGCGCGCCAATTTGCCGTGCCAGCTTTGGCTCTTCGGCGGCGAGAAGAGCCGCCGCGCGCAGTCGCAAGGGCTTAATTTCGTTTTCTTCTTCCTCTTTGGTTTGGAAGAAAGAAACGCGGCGGAGAAGTGGCTGACGGACAAAAATACAGCGGTTTGCCATGTTTGGTGGCGGGAACAGGGCCAACAAGATGAGATAAACAAATGACGGGGCCAGGCCTGTGCAAATAAACTAGCAACTCAACAGCATAACCGACGGGTATGATCGATGTTGACATGCATAATACATAGAGCATCTCCTCTCCTCACACTCCCAGAGAAAAATGCTCCCAACCATACGGCGCCGTTCTCCGTACCTCCAAGGTGAACCGAACCCAAACTTTAAGTAATAATAGCAATGCTGCCCCAAGGGCCAACCACAACATACATGATCATCATATATATTGTTTCTCAGAGGGACGATGCAAGCAAAAGATTTGGTTGATTGATACTCTGACAGTCTGACTGAAACGGACCTCTCACATTTCTTTCTCCACAACTGCATGCGCAATAGAATACAGCAACGCTCAACGGCCGGTGGCTAGACTACTTCATGCCGATGTTAACACTAACCTTTTCTTTGCAGAGATGCTGTCAACACTGTAAACAAAAACGTGCAGCTACCACGAGTCGCCTTTTCCCTTTCAATGCCCCAACTAAAACAAAACGTCGATTTTGAACAGGTGTTAACACTGAGACGTCAGTGCTGGCGACGTGATGCGTTTTTGGAAATCGATCCGGTCCAGTCGGATCCATGCAGTTGGCCCCTGGAAGTCAGTGCTGGTAACGTTTTCGAGTCGCCTGGACTGGACACCCGCCACCTCCATCCACCACACCTAATGCGCCGCTAGCCGCTGCCAAAAGGCAAGCCAAGAGGAGCAGGAGCATTACAAAATGTTGCATGTGCCAACCAAAGATGGGCACCCAGTGTAGCAAAATGCGTGTGTGCTTGACCATACCTGATAAGGAAATCTCGTTTGGTCTCCTCGCTCCTGCCATGGCCGTTGCTACCGCGCCTCGTGTTTCCCAAAGATGCCTGCAATAGCAATACACGTATGCGGTCAGTCAATAGTCAATAGGATCCTGATGAACTGAATTCAGATCGATTACGCAGCATCCCAGATGTGCTGATGCTGCAGTGTGGTCACTTGTGTACATTAACCATCGATCGACAGGTAAGACCAACCAACCACCGAGCAAGTACCAAGAAAATTGTTGAACATCAATAGGACAGCAATGCGTTCATCATATACTACTAACAAGTGCTTTTAAAAACTCGAAAGAGCACATCAAGTAAGGACTACTGATGATCTGGTTGGCCAACAGGAAAAACCTATAATTTCAAGTACATTTAGTAGTTCAGAAGCATGTGAAGTGTGCACCCCTCAGATCTATTAGGAGTTTAGGATAGCCAGCCAGCAAACATGGTTGATCTTATCATCTTAATTTTCCTGATCACTGTGATTAAGAAACCCCACATGTCGCATAATGAAACACAAAGATCTACAGAGGACTCAGGAGTTTCCTCTTTATGCAAACAAACAAACAAGGCTACAGGTTGTAACTATACCAGCATCAGCCTGAGAGGTCAAGGCTTTTACTAGGGAAGGTTATGATTCCAAAATCCAAAGACTTAGGTTGTACGACAAAATGGTCCAACTTGGCAGATGAGAAAAAGAACTTCAATTTGCACTTTTGCAGTTCAAAACATTATTATGTGATATACAAATCACATGCACGAGACAGCTGTCCTGCATGGTCTTGAAAAGTGTATCATTACTATCATTTGATGCACTTCTGCAACGCGAGGCAGCAAAAACTTCAAAGATCTTTACAAGATTGTGATAACTAATGTCACAACCTGACACTTCCTTTCACATAATTAATTGGCAACAGGCAGCACTGTCAGTGCAAACAGTGCTGCAAGATATCGTATACGCTGACACAGCAGCTATTGTTAGGCCAAATATGTTAGTCCACACAAGACTGACCGGGTAAAATAATTACAATTACTTTAGAAGTTTCAAAGTTTTTTACATTTTAACTGAGAAAATGTGATATTGAAGAAAACAAGTATATGGATTGCCAGAAGAATGAAAAGAAACACGGACGAGGAAAACAACGGAATAGTCAATTCATCAATGCAACTTCGTGTTTTTCTTGAGGCAAGAGAAGAACAGAACAATATGGACAGAATTTCTGCAAGATCTGTTATAGTCATCTATAAGTGCAACTGCCAGACTGGAAACAACAAGAACCCTAGAGGGCATCACTCCTCAAAAGTCAAGAGGGTCATTCGAACATAGTGGATCTACTATGCTAACTTTGGGATGTTAGAATGCAGTTCTGGAGACCATAACCTAACCCAACAGTCCTGTCCTCACATGGAGCAAACTGTAAAGATACTGTTCTTTAGGACCACACAAAATTTATTTACTTAGTATAAGACTGTACGGTTGTAGGTCAACCTATTGATGCACTGGACTGGACCACAAGAATACATACTATTCTGAGTTTCTATACAAGGCTGGAACTTCCTGTTGCTTTGGACCACGTAGCTTAGGTTTTTGTTCTGACTAATGTGAACCCAGTTCTGCAGGCTGCACCTGGTTCAGTTTCTTGGGAAATAGTTATCAATGCTGTAATGCAAATACTTTATGCCCAGCAGCAAGAATACAAACTTAAAAAGTTCAAGGGACACGTACAAGTACAATAATATTGGTAAAGAAGGCTTGGAAGATCTATGCATCTAAATACACCTTGTAAATATTACATGGGCCAAGAAGGCTTGGAAGAATCTATGCTTCTAAAATACATCTTGTAAGTATCACCAAGTGCTGATTTTGCAAACATAAACCTAGTATTCGGTACAGATCTGAAGAAAACAATACTAAATGCTGAATAGTATCCAGTGGTTCGCCTTTCTAATTGATACGAAAGATAATATTCCCAGGGAAGATGGTTGTCCATAGACCTATTCCTAGAACATAGTGCATAGTTATTGCTGGCTACAGTTTCTCTTTGTTTATCAGTACCAATAGGTTTTTTAATATGTTCTTGCTTTCATGGCGAACTAGCAAGTAACACTGGCACCATGTCTGATTTGACTAGTGCTGCGATCTCTCAACGACCCAGGATAAACTTTTGAACTGGAGCCCAGGGCCTCAATCTATTAATCAAGCAGAAGCAATCTCTTAACGGCTCATTTAATTAGTGGAGAACCGGGCGAGAACCACACGATTAGGCAAACTTACTTTAACACCAAGAGATAGCCCAAATTTTGTTCACAAACCAGCACAGAAGTTTCCTTATCATTGATTAACGAACCCATATGTGCATAATGAAACACAAAAATGTGCACAGGGTTCAGGAGTTTCCTCTTGTCAGTTGTCACTATGCAGACAAGCACAAAAGGCGCCAACAGCTTCCCATTAAACCACCATCAGCCTAAGGGGTCAAGGCTTTGGTTGGGCATCTTAAGACAAAATGGTACAACTTGGCAGATGAGAAAAAGAACTTCAATTTGCACTTTTGCAGTTCATCCCTCCTTGCCCGCCAACATGAGCAAAGATATTATTATTTGATGCACTTCTGCCACGCGAGATCACAAAAGCTTCCAAGAAATATATTTGCAGTAACTAATTTGTCAGCTTGGTATTTTCTTTTGTATAATCTATGGGAAACATGCAGAACTGTGAGGGCAACATGGCAGCAAGATGTCATTAACTTAAGAAGATTACTTTATGAGGACGTCTAGGTTAGACCAAAAGACGTAAAAGATGGGGAAAGAAAAGGGCAGCCCGGTGCACGTAGCTCCCGCTTGCACAGGGTCCGGGGAAGGGTCCGACCACTTTGGATCTTTTGTACGCAGCCTTTCCCTACATTTCTGCAAGAGACTGTTTCCAGGACTCAAACCCGTGACCTCATGGTCACAAGGCAACAGCTTTACCGCTGCGCATCTTTACCGCTACGTAAAAGATGGAAGACTGAGGAAAAACTAACCAGGTAAAACAATTACTTTAGAAGATTCAAAGTATATAATTATCCCAAAAACAAGTTCATAAGATTTATAGAGTACATACCAATTAAGAAAAGGTGATACCCCCTCTGTCCGGAAATACTTGTCGGAGAAATGGATGTATTTAGACGTATTTTAGTTCTAGATACATCCATTTTTATCCATTTCTGCAACAAGTAATTCCGGACGGAGGGAGTATTAAGGGAAATAAATTTATGTGAATGTCAGATGGATGAAAAGGAAGACATAGGGCTCATAGACATTCATCTGAACTAAACAAGGGCAGAACATTTTTTCGTCAGGCTATAGCAACGTGCACTCACTGTTCTATCAATAAATCTTCGCCTTTTTCTTGAGGTTAAAGCAAAAGAGAATAATATGGACACAACTTCTAAGAGATCTGTTATAGTGTCAAGAAGTACAACTGCCAGACTGGAAACAACAAGAAACCTAGAGGGCATAATTGCTCAAGAGTCAAGAGAGCCATGCAAACATAGATATGCTATGCGAACATTTGGATCTAGGGATGCATTTTTGGAGAGCATTATGTAACCCAACAGTGCTATATCCTCACATGGAAACACTGTAAGATACTGTTCTTTAGACAACCATAAACTGTTCTTTAGACCACCATACTAAATATTATCCTGAGTTTCTTTATGTACATAACCAGGACTTCCTGTTGCTTTGGACCTAGCTCACATTTTTGTTCTGATTAGTGTGTGCGAGCCAAGTTCTACATGCTGCACCTAGTCTAGTTTCTTCGGAAATAGTTATCCAAGCTAACGAAGTAATTTTGTACCAAACAGCAAGAGAACAAACTTAAGAAATTCAAACAAGAATGAAAGTATAATATTGGTCAAAGAGGCCTTGAAGAATCTATGCATGTAAAATACATCTACTCCCTCCGTTCTAAAATAGATGGCTCAACTTTGTACTAACGTTAGTACAAAGTTAGTACAAAGTTGGGTCATCTATTTTGGAACGGAGGGAGTAGTAACTAGTAACTACCCCCAACAGTTTGAATTTATACAACCATAAGTTTAGTCTTTGGTGCATAATTAAAGAAACGATGCAAACTGCTGAATCGTATCCGGTGGTTAACTGCCTTCCAGCTGTTATAAAAGATACAATTTCCAAGGGAAGGTGATTGACATGGATATATTCCCACAGTATAGCAAAGCTATGACTGATTAAATTTTGTGCGGGATCAGACATTTCGTTATGTGGTTGAAAAGTAACTAGTGCTATGCATTGAAGTGAGAAGTGCACTTACAATTATATTTTGTATGCGTACCTAATAACCATTGATGTTATCAAATAGGTTTCCAAGTATTTTCTTGCCTTCTTGGCGACCTAGCAATTAAGTGGTTTCAGTTCAACTAGTCTGCAATTTCTTATTGACCTAGGCAACCTTTAAAAAGGGGCCAAACCCTTGCTACCCCTAAATTTACAAGTACACTTGCCTATCATAATCTGATGTAAACCTATGGAGGTTTGGACTTGAAGAATGCCAAAAGATTTGTTTATCAAGAAAAACATAGCAAATGGTTTGTAAAAAAAATCAGTGTGGAAAAATCTTATATACCAAATAAAAAACTAGCAAAAGTTGAAGAAATGCAAAAAATCTTAATGGCATCCTTAGACCCTTTTTGGCAGAACCGTGACAACTGACAATAGTTAAGACAGCATGTAATCAGCCGATCTTCACAAGATTCTAGTAAAGTTATTCTTTACAGGATATTCTTTTTCTCTCCAAAGCTTCGAATGCAATATAAACTGTAGTTACAAAGTTAGACTTGGCTGGGTCATTTTTTATATACATCATTAAATTAAATTATCACGGGAGCCTTCAAATTAGGTCATTAAACCAACCAATTCACCAAGTGCTGGTTCTGACTGGTAATATTAGGAAATGGTAATGATTACCTGAGAATCCGATTTTACCTTTTCTTTATCCAAGTAATATTCAGTTAGGGTCTCGGCTATTAGAGGCACAAATATTTGTTCAAGCCTAACAACACGCTAAATACATTGAAACAATTAAATTCAGACCATTCACATGCCTTTAGATGCAAATTTATCGAGTTGGGGCAAGGGCGTAACGCCCTTAAACAACTTCGTCCAATAATTAGTGCATGATTGTTTGCTGACTTCATTGCTCGCAGGAACAACATTCAAAGATTTATGACTGTTGCAGATTAAACTTAGTGGCACTGCTGCCTAAAACATAACGAGTTGGCATCTTCCTAGAGTGTTCATCTCGCTATCATGCCAAACATATACTTTTCCTATTGTCTAGCATAATGTAAGTATATAACAAGGTAAAAAATGCACAGAGACTAGCATACGCAAGTGGACATTAGGAGTCATTTAGTAAAAGTTACTGTCAGCAGATTTACTTTTGCAAACCAGTTACTGACTAAACGTTGGAAAAGAAACTAAACAGTGTGTGTCACACCGATGCTAGTTATGACTTATGAGGGCAGAGTACATCTCAGGTCAAATTTTCACAGCAAAGAAATCTAATGTAAAGGTCTGTTCATTTTCATCAAACTATTTTATCACCAAAAAGATCGACACAAGCAATATACACGGTAACAATGATACATGTGCACACAATGTGAACAACACAATAGTACCGGCACTGCTATGTAATCTGAATCAACTAATGACAAACAATATTCAGCTAAACATCAAAAGAAGATGAAACAAGCAGCATAGATTATTTCTTCATTGTTCACGAAAATCCAATTCCCCTGCCGCTAACATTTAATCAATCCTATTCAATCCATCCATAACTTCAAGTGATAATTCGGAAGAGGATTAACATTCCTAATGCAATACAGTAAACAACTTCAGTCACAAGACATTCCATACTTTCCACAGCGTTTTCCTTGCACATCTTACCATATACTCCAAGGTCCAATATTTCCGTTACAAAGAAGAATCACAGCCAAACATACAGAAGAACGCCATTTTTTTCTTGGCATTAACCCTTCCTACATTTTAATGTTGTCTCGTTTTTTTTTACATAAAGCTTCATTGGTACAATTAGAAACCAAGATTTGCACAACCCAAAGAACTCAAGAAACAGAACAGAAACTAGCGAGCCAAGAAGAGGGTCTAACTACCAGGCGAGGGGCGACAATGGTCGAAGCGGCGGAGCACCTCCGGGTCGTGCATGGAGAGCACGAAGCGCGACAGAGCTTCGAGGAAGAGCGCCGCCTGGTGCCCACCGGCGGCAGCAACGAGATCCGAAAGGACGCCCCGACGGAGCCGATTAGCCTCGAGGGCGACGGCCTTGAGCTCCTCCAAGAACGCCTCCAGGTCGGCCCCGCCAGCCACCTCCGCGGAGGTGAAGACCTCCTGGGCGTGGCGGAGGCGGTCGGAGAGGACGGGGACGGCGGCGCGGATTCGGCGGTCGACGCGGTCGGCGGAGGCGAGGAGTCGCGGCGAAGGCGACAGCGATCGGAGAAGGGAGGTGAGGAGGGAGGGGTGGAAGTCGCCGAGCCAGAGGAAGGGGAGCTCCAGGGGCGACCGCCAATCTCCGGCGCAGATGACCTGGGCGGGGTCCTGGCGGGCGGCCGAGTCGAGGGCGGACCAGTGCGCCTCGAAGTGGGCCTCGACTGCGGCGGGGGCCGATGATAATGGGTCGTTCCAGGCGCCGGGGGAGGAGGAGAGCGCGCGGCGGAGCAACGGGAGGAGCGGCGAGCGGAGGGTGGCGAGCCAGGCGGCGAAGAAGTCCCGCATCGGCCGCCTGGCGCCCGGAGCCCCTCGGCCGGGCGGAGGAGGCCTCGGCATGCTTCTGAACGCGGACGCGGACGCGGCTGCGGTGGCTCCACGGGAGGCGGCGGGGGCGGTCGATTGGTCGGTTGAGTCTGGTGGGGTTTACCCGTTTGGGGGTTTTCGGAACGGCCGTCGTCCGTCGCCGCCGCTGGGAGGGAGGGGAGGAGGAAAGGACGGAGGTGGGCTGCCACTGCAAAGGGGTTATCATCCGTCCTGGAAGGAAGTTTTGGCCCGGTCCAGTTACTTCGCGGCGCGTGTGTTTCTCGTCAGACGACGGAGGGAATTCATCTGCTCAAAACCAGTTCCCTCAAAAAAAAAAAAAAACTGCTCAAAACCTGATTCTCAGGGCGGGGAAATACCCCTATAAAATGAAAAAAAAAACTGCTCAAGACCTCATACAGTTTGTTGAGCAAATTCTTCCGAAGTTTTTCTCAAATTTTCCGTGTGTCCTATGGAGTATATTAGAAAACACATTTACAAGGCACAAACTAAACATAATTGTTAACGCATAAGATTTTAGAATGAACGAAAAGCAAAAGGAAAATTTGTCTTGCATACAACATTTAGAAGAACATGGTCAAAGGAAGCAACACCGCTCTCGTAAGTTCATCGAAGCAAGAAATGATGAGGCCGATGTTTCAACCAGCAACTGCTCAACGCGAGTTTCTAGGCCACCATCTTGTGGGTCGTAGTTTTCTCTTAATACACAGCTTTCTCTTTGAGAATTGCATACACCAAAGTCCATGTGTATTTTTTTTCCTTTTGTTCTTCACTTTGTTAGACGGGAGACCAGTCCTTTAGCAGATAGTCGTCGGTCATGTTCTAAGGGCATGAACTATAGGGTAACATCTAGCTGTTGCCCCAGCCCATCCAGCTAGAGTCAAGGAGGTGAGGCCACCGATTAACTCATACACTAAGACATGAGGCCATTCTCATTTAAAGAAAACATGGGGCAATTCTTTTGTGGACCCAATATGCTAAGCTCATCAAGTAAAGGATGTATCCATCTCTCACATCTTTTCCTCTCTCTCTCCTTCCTTTCTCTTCGATTTGTCTCATGGAGTAGCAGCCTCCACTGTAGGCCACACCATGACCTGCAGGGCAACTACTTTTTTCCCAGCATGGGATCTGAGCCTAAGTGGACAATGGGGCAGCAGGTTTCGGGCAATCCGTTGACCATGCTCCAAGACACCTCTACCTTTTTTGTTGTTTTACATAAACATGCACCCAATGTTCTTCTAGTTGTCAATGTGGATATGGTACACATTTTTTTGCGAGGGGATATGGTACACATTGGCTTCACTTTATTTACAAATACTGTTAATAGTGTACATCAACGTCATCTTCTTTAGCTACTCAATCCAATAAGAAAATCTATATGTGTGTGAAAATTAGTATTTCTTTTCGTTGCTAGGAGTAGTTTTACCAAAACATAGTACACATGTCGCATCAAATCTATCGAACCCACTACCGAATAGTTTCATGGTGGAAAATAGAAAACGTTGCATGCAATAACTTTTGTCGTGTGTACGCAACATCATTTAGAAGTCTCCTCGCATATTGATAAACATGATGCTGAAAACGTAGTTAGAACTCACATTTGCTTGCAACACATTGTTGGGTTACGTAGTAATTTCAAAAAATTTCCTACGCACACGCAAGATCATGTGATGCATAGAAACGAGGGGAGAGTATTGTCTACGTACCCAACGCAGACCGACTGCGGAAGCGATGACACGACGTAGAAGAAGTAGTCGTACGTCTTCTCAATCCAACCGATCAAGCACCGAAACTACGGCACCTCCGAGTTCGAGCACACGTTCAGCTCGATGACGATCCCCGGACTCCGATCCAGCAAAGTGTCGGGGAAGAGTTTCGTCAGCACGACGGCGTGGTGACGATCTTGATGAACTACAGCAGCAGGGCTTTGCCTAAACTCCGCTACAGTATTATCGAGGAATATGGTGGCAGGGGGCACCGCACACGGCTAAGGAATCGATCACGTGGATCAACTTGTGTCAACTTGTGTGTTTAGAGGTGCCCCTGCCTCCGTATATAAAGGAGGAGAGGAGGGGAGGCTGGCCGGCCAA
>NC_041391.1:493371953-493405615 GCF_002162155.2 Triticum dicoccoides | reverse complement strand
GCTACAGTATTATCGAGGAATATGGTGGCAGGGGGCACCGCACACGGCTAAGGAATCGATCACGTGGATCAACTTGTGTCAACTTGTGTGTTTAGAGGTGCCCCTGCCTCCGTATATAAAGGAGGAGAGGGGGGGAGGCTGGCCGGCCAAGGGGGGGAGGCGCAGGAGAGTCCTACTCCCTCTGGGAGTAGGATTCCCCCTCCAATCCTAGTCCAACTAGGATTCCTCGGAGGGGAAAAGAGGAGGAGGGGGCCGGCCACCTCTCCTAGTCCTAATAGGACTAGGGGAAGGGGGGGGGCGCAGCCCAACTAGGGCAGCCCCTTCTCTTTTCCACTAAGGCCCACTATGGCCCAAATAGCTCCCGGGGGGTTTCGGTAACCCTCCCGGTATTCCGGTAAAATCCCGATTTCACCCGGAACACTTCCGATATCCAAATATAGGCTTCCAATATGTCAATCTTTACGTCTCGACCATTTCGAGACTCCTCGTCATGTCCGTGATCACATCCGGGACTCCGAACAACCTTCGGTACATCAAAATGCATAAACTCATAATATAACTGTCATCGTAACCTTAAGCGTGCGGACCCTACGGGTTCGAGAACAATGTAGACATGACCGAGACACGTCTCTGGTCAATAACCAATAGCGGGACCTGGATGCCCATATTGGCTCCTACATATTCTACGAAGATCTTTATCGGTCAGACCGCATAACAACATACGTTGTTCCCTTTGTCATCGGTATGTTACTTGCCCGAGATTCGATCGTCGGTATCCAATACCTAGTTCAATCTCGTTACCGGCAAGTC
The DNA here is from genome assembly GCF_002162155.2 of Triticum dicoccoides. Lineage (NCBI taxonomy): Eukaryota > Viridiplantae > Streptophyta > Magnoliopsida > Poales > Poaceae > Triticum > Triticum dicoccoides. Next base: position 493,404,805 of record NC_041391.1, on the reverse strand, counting down.
TCTTTACTCGTTCCGTAATACATCATCTCACAACTAACATATTAGTTGTAATGCTTGCAAGGCTTATGTGATGTGTATTACCGAGAGGGCCCAGAGATACCTATCCGACAATCGGAGTGACAAATCCTAATCTCGAAATACGCCAACCCAACATCGACCATTGGAGACACCTGTAGTACTCCTTTATAATCACCCAGTTACGTTGTGACGTTTGGTAGTACCCAAAGTGTTCCTCCGGTAAACGGGAGTTGCATAATCTCATAGTCATAGGAACATGTATAAGTCATGAAGAAAGCAATAGCAACATACTAAACGATCGGGTGCTAAGCTAATGGAATGGGTCATGTCAATCAGATCATTCTACTAATGATGTGACCTTGTTAATCAAATAACAACTCATTGTTCATGGTTAGGAAACATAACCATCTTTGATTAACGAGCTAGTCAAGTAGAGGCATACTAGTGACACTCTGTTTGTCTATGTATTCACACATGTATTATGTTTCCGGTAAATACAATTCTAGCATGAATAATAAACATTTATCATGATTATAAGGAAATAAATAATAACTTTATTATTGCCTCTAGGGCATATTTCCTTCACACATTACTGTGAATAAAGGTTCACACAACTTTCAACATAGAAAACCAATGTATGCATCATATAAATTAGTCAATGCAACAACAACACAACACACCTTTGTAGCATGAATCAAATCATTTGCAACAAATAATTCGAGTTACCGCCACATGACACCCCACGTGAACATAGCAAAACACATACGAGCGTGTTGAAACAACATATGCAATGTGGAAAAAAAGAATCTCAAACTTGCTAACCTCTGGAAGTCTAACTATCAACATTTGAGTTGCCCGAATCCATCCACCCTTGGGTGTCATTTTTCCCAAGAACGATGCATGTGGGACCTTTAGTACCGAGCTCCACATCGAGCTTTACGATGGTGTCCTCCATGGTTGTGAGATCTTCATGCGCTTTCATCTAGGTGGAGTAGGAGGAGGAACCTGAGATGCAGAGAAGCCCACTAGAGAGAAGGAAGAGATGAGGAGACTGCGGGAGGACAAAGATGCAAGACGGAGACTAGCAAGAGAGAATGTGTGTGGGCAAGCAAACAAGAAAGTGTCATGGAGCAATGTGGTTGGTCGAATGGCCTTTAAATAAAAGTACAAACCTACGTGAAAAAAACCATCCCTGGAAAGGGGGTACATTAGACAACAATGCCAAATAGAGGGAGGGGGTGGAGGTCAACAATGGTCCGTAGAAACCGGTGACAAACGAGGTGGTTCGATTTTCTTCATTGATTCGATCTGCAGCTCCCACGAACCACACGTTTTTCATGGTTCCCGCGGAATGCATGTAGGGTTTTGGAATAACCATAGTGGGTTCCTGCAAATTTACCTGCTGGTTTTACTAAAATTAGCCAATGTAATTGCTGAAGATATCAACACAATATGGCGCTAAGGTGTATTTTTTTCTCAGCCTCTGAAAAAAATGAACCCTTCATCATTCAAAAAATAAAAAAAAATGTAAATGACAACAACAGCCCAACTATTGAACTACCGGGGAATACGTGTAAGGTCCACCAGCCTGGCCCACTTCCTCAACAGAATGGTGAGCGAGCCGGCGCTAGCTGCTTCCGGCTCCGCTTACCGGACGACCCGCCACAGCTCGGCCCCGCCTCTGACGACGCCGCCCTCGGCCGCTTCCCGTTCTGCGGCTCCGACACGGCAGCCTCCTCACCAGCCGCCGCCGCCGCCTTCCTGTTCACGCGTAACGCGCATCTCAGCCCCCGCTCGCTCTCCCCCAGATGCTTCACCTGCATGCACGCGTCCCCCAGTTCTTCGAGTCAAGCTGTGCACGCACGTACGTGACGCTATGCATACTTCCAGACGACGACATGGCGTTTACCTTGCAGAAGAGGGAGCAGTAGTCGTGCCCTGACGAGAGCGGCCGGGCGCACGCGGCGCAGGGGTTCTCCGCGCAAGCCGAGCGCTTCCTCGCCGTGCGCTCGTTCAGGAACACCACCTCGTGATCGCTCACCGTGTGCGACTGCATGCGGCCGCGCATGCATTTGAGCACCGATAGAGAAACAGAACAGTCACGCCTGAATTGGGCGACTTTGGTGCGCGTACCTGGATGCCGGTGCAATCGAAGAGTTTCAGGTCGTCGACGCGGACGACGAAGCAGGACGCGTACTTCCAAATCTTTTTCCGCCGTCATACGAAATAACAAGACCGATCAGAGCACGGCGAGGTGAGGACATCTGATCACCAAGCGACGCGCGAAAATGTACCTGAAGGACGTTGTGGGAGGGATCGTGCGGGAGGCAGTGGCGGCAGAGGGCGGCGGCGCAGTCGGCGCATAAGTGGTTCTTGTCGTTCTTGCGCTCCGCCGGGTGCACGGCGCACGCGTCGAAGAATTCCTCCGACAGCAGGCCACGCAGCCACTGCGGGGTGGCGCGGACGGCCGAGGATTGCATCGCCGCCCCGCCACGCGCCAGCCGGTCCTGGCTACCTACGGTGGGCGCACACGGCGCGGGGGTCAATCGGTGCCGGAGACGCGCCTCCAGTCGTGGTGGATGAATGGTTGAATTGGGTTGCGGCCGTTGGGTGGGACGGATTCAAAGAGCGAGAAGCGCGGGGCGTTCGGCACTTCTACCGTTGCAGATGGAGGTGATTCTATGCAGCGATCTACTGTTCTACAGCAAAACTCCACCCGTCAAGCATAATCGTCCAGCAACCTAATAATTGGCCGAGAAAACCGCTCTAGCAGAATCGCTGTCCGACGCTCAACCGGCATAATTTTTAAAAGCCAGTTCAAATCGAGTCAGTGAGCCTTCGTATTTAGCGGTTGGGCCATGCGATATATCGTGTCATTCATCCCTTATATATTGGCGTCACAGATATTTCAAGACACCCGTTCTCTTTTCCCACCGTCCATATCCATGCGTCGCCGTGGCTTGTTACCACCTCCAATGCGGACGTCGAAGCTTTGGTCGTTGCCTGGCATGCTTAGAATAACTAATGGTAGATGGGTGAGATCTACGCACAGTGTCGCGACGGTGCGTTGCCGCCTGGGTTATATGCAGCAAGCCATTAGCTGCTGGCGGGAAACTGATGAGGGAAGAGGCGGGGAAGCCGGGGATTTTACAATACACCCATGTGGAGCGTGGGAAGCATTCGCTGGAGTGCGGGAAGACTAAGTGGAGCACACAACCCGTATGTGGTGCTACGTGTTATCTATCACACAGGTTTTAACATAAGAAAATGTATGTGTAACTTACTCCATCCGTCCGAAAATACTTGTCGAAGAAATGCATAAAAATGAATGTATCTAGAACTAAAATACATCTAGATACATCCATTCCTCCGACGAGTATTTCCGGACGGAGGGAGTGCTAATCATCGCAGCAAGTACTCGCAGACGCATCGTGTGCGATACTCCTAGCCACCGCAAGCAACTAGTTTGCATTTTTCAAAAAAAAAATTACACACATAATCACACATGAATTAACTGTAGTAACCGTCTGTGTTATGATTTCTCATCGCAAACAGTTCATCCGAGTGGGTTATTTGCCGCGTATCACACACATCTTGTTTACACGAATCGTTTGTGTTCTTTTGGCTCATCGCAAACAGTTCATCTATGTGAACCGTATGTCGCATATCACACACATCTTATTAAGTTGAACCATTTTTGTGTTTGTTTCCTAATCGAAAACAGTTTGTCCGAGTGAACCGTATACTGTATATCACACATACCTTGATCTAGCTGACCATTTTTGTTGTGTTGCCTAATCACAAACAGTTAATCCGAGTGAATTGTATGCCGTATATCGCACACACCTTGATATGACTGCATGTTTCTATTGTTCGGTCTCATCGCAAACAGTTCATATGGATCAACCGTATGCACTGCATCGCACACGCAGCTAAAATCTCAATCGTGTTCGTTGTCTCCACCATCACAATCTTTTTTTACGGGTTTTTTACATCACCGTTTGCGATTAATGCATCGCACACATTTTCGTCGAAGGGTCTCTGATTATTGTGTCGCGTTAGCAGCATCCTGCAGTAGTGACAAATATGTGCTTTGCAACTCCTTCTGTCACAGAGTAAGGACACCGCAAGATTGAACCTACTACCAAGCATCTCTCCCACTAAAGATGAATCAGTCTGATTGGCCAAAAGAGATAGATAGATTAGAGAGAAATACAAGGGTATAAACTTATACATAATAAATATCATAAAAGACTCAACTAATTTCAATGAATAATTCTAGCATAATCACAATTCATCGGATCCCAACAAACACAATGCAAGAATTACATCGAATAGATTTCTGAAGAGATCATTGTATTGAAGATTAGAGAGAGAGAGAGAGAGAGAGAGAGAGATCCATGTAGCTACAACTATGAACTCGTAGGTCCTTTGGAAACTACTCACACATCATCATGGAGGCAACAAGGTTGATGAAGATGGGTCAGGTATGAACTTGCACATTTTTATTGAATTGTCCAACATGACACACATTAGAGATTATGACCCTAACGCTTTGAAGTTGAGTCTATTTCCTTTCTTTTGAGAGAAAAAGAAAATAATGGATTCTAGCTTTACCTAGAGGCAGTATAACTTCATGTGATGATTGTTCCAGCAAATTTCTATGTAAGTTTTGTCCACCTATAAAAATCATGCAACTTTGTTCTTAGATTACAGGTTTCAAGCATGAAGAATGTGAGCCACTAGCGCTTATGTGTGATCGAATGAAAGAAGCCATAAGGAATTATCCTAACCATGAAGTGGAGGAATGGTTACTCCTTCATATGTCAAAAACTATGCTTGATACAGCTGCATGAGCAACGATCATGGAAAAGCCAGACGATGTCAAGAAACTACTTGATGATATGCAAGAAAACCATGCCCAATGGTAGGTTGAAAGAACTACAACCAAAAGTGCAACATCCCAAAAATGCAGGAAGACACGAGTTTGGATGGACCCGCGACTTTGATTCTAAGGGTGGTAGCATCCTAGACAATTTGACGATGAATGGATATTCAAGGAGATACCAAACCTAAACTTTTATTCTAGCCTCTTTGAATCTCGAGGAGGAGATTCATTTTAAGGGGGCAAGCTTTGTAACACTCCAAAATTCTGAATTTTGGAATGTTATATAAATTAAGTAAAAAAAATTATTTCTTTGATTGATCTTGTTTAAAATTGAGCTGAATTTGAAACTCTGAGTTTGAATGAATAGTAAATGATAGGAAATAAAATGAATTTCACATAATTTTCCGTTCGGATTTTGGTTGTATGGGAAATTTGAATTTCCAAATATTCAAACATTTTCCAGTTTAAAAGGAAATAATTGAGAGATGGTAATATGACTCCTTAAAAATAAATATTTTAAAAGTATTTGAATAATGTTTGTAATTTAAAATTTATTTTGAAAATTATTTTAAATACTTAACTCAACTCAAATTGCAAAATTAATTATTTCCAAAGTAACTTATATATGCCATAGAAAATGTTTACATCACTCTATATATCACCATATATTTATGTGAAATTTTCTGAATTTTTATATGGAAAATTGGTCATGTTTAGGACACTTCCTCCCTCTCTGTATAAAACATAATAAAAAACGCTATGAACACTGTTCGTTGGGCGGCTCATACCTATCTCCCGCAGAGAGCAACTTGTACCTATCTCTTGCGCCGAGCGATCAATACCTATCTCTCGCTCTGGGTAACTCATACTTATCCCTCGCTCGCGTGCAGCACAGCGCAACCAGCAAGCCCACCTGCGCAGCCTGTATTTATTTCCTTTCCTTTTTTTCTCATGGGCCTTGGCGTTGTCTCGCCCGTGCATGGCATTCTTTATTTTCCTAATATACGTGCACGCATTTCTTTTGTCTCTTTTAGTCACACATTCACTATCCGATAAACCTCAAACCTATATATAAAGACATAAGGAACATCCAAATACATCCAATTCGGACTAAATTAATTTTTGGTTTGCCTAACCTTATAAAATATTCTTTCTGTTTTTAGACTAGTCAATGATAGGAATCCGTCTTTTTCGCTAAGTTATTGATTCCGTCCACCGTAGGTTGTTTCGCATTATCAATTAGTCCCTTTATTTCACGAATTAGCCTTAGAATTCTTTTAGTCATAATTTTTTACTCGTACATCTAAATTAGATGAAATCAACGCCCACATTTTCATGTTGATCTATCCAGTTAACCTATCTATCAACTTTTTGCAACTTCAAATTCCAAATTTATTCAAATTCAACTTCAAACTTCTTTCGATCATAACTATTTACTCATAGCTTCATTTTCGATGAATCCAATTGCATTAGGTTCATATCAAAGTAATCCTTCTATTAGTACTAGTAGAGTTATCTTTTCAACATGTAATTTTGATCACAACCAGATTATTCCACTAGTTCAGAGAGTGTTGTTGCGGCAGTATTTTGACATATGAAATGCAAACTTCTTTTGATTATATCTTTTGATTTGTTAGTCCAAATCTGGTGATGTTTTTCTATGTGTTCATATTGATAATGACTATCTAGTAGCAACATGATTTCAACTTTAAAACTTCCTCAAATTTGAGCAATTATAATTTGAAATTCAAACTTCTTTTGATCATATCTTGCAAACCATATATCATTTCAAGTGTTTCCTTTTGCATATGAACACATGTATCATATACTTGATGTTCATGTCATGTATAATCCAAATTCAAACACTTTCGACATGTTTGAATTTAAATATTCAATTCAAATTTCATTTTACTGTAACTTGCATTGAAGTGCTCCATTCAAATAATTCTTTTTGCATATGAACTCTTATGTCATAGGCAATCTTCTAAACAACCTTCATGTTGTTCCCAATTCCATGCTATCTGAAACATACTTGTATAGCAATCTTTCAATATCCATTAACTCTTTTGAGTTAATTCCTTCACCTACCAGGTTATAACACCATAAAGACGCATGTTATATTATAAGACTATTTATGTTGTTGCCTTTTGCACTATGCCATACTTCATTCTTGAGTTTATTTGGATTTTTATATGGCATGGTTGTTGAGTTGAATTCTTTCGTTTACAATAGATTGCCCGGAGTGTGGCGAGTAGAATTATCAAGAATTGTGAGTGGGATAGCTTCATCAACCAGGCAAGTTACATCTTGATCATACTCCTTTTATCCCTATGTTTTCTATGCATGGTAGACCCATTGAATATATGCATGAGTAGGACTATGAATATGGTATGCAATATACTCCCAGTAGTTCATTGAGGTAGGTTTGAGCCAACATTGTAGGAAAAATTTTCTATGCTAAAGTAGACGAGGATTTGGAAGCGATTCATTATGTGGTATGAGAGGAAATGTAGTAAATAGAACCAATTAATGATAATAACTTTATGTTAACGAATTATCTGGGTGGAATGGTTGCATGGCGAGGGGCACCCTGGAGTAACTAGGGATTTTCCCAAGTGTCCTAGAGTAACCGGGGGATCACTCTTTTATGGAAAGCCACCTCGGTTCAAAGGGGTCAATCGATATTTCATGACTAGAAGCTTACATGTGCAACCACAAGCTATTATGGGCCCTGGCTTGGTTGATCGGTTGTGATGACTCTTACTTTGTAGTGCTGCGAGAAATAATATAAGTAGGTGGGATGAGCACTACCGGAGTTAAGGTAAACTCTTTTGAAATACCATGTCTCGGTCTTCCAGTTCACATACCACAAGTGTATGAGCTACAAAGAAGGTGATCGAGTCTTTTGGGGAAAAGTGTGCAAACCTCACAGTGTGTAAAACTAATTGATTATCTATGTCCCTGGTTACGGTCAATTTGAGCATCTAGACACGGGAATGTTGAGTGATCTCATCAAATTTAATTAATTGAATGGGTTTAAATCAACTTGGGTATAGATTGATTGGAGGAACCATCTCAATCATATGATAAGCTTTGTAGTGATAAATTGATGATCATGAAAGTAAGACAAAACTTGCTTTACGCAAAATTTAAACCTAGGGCCTTCCACCAGCCAAATTGCATGTAGAAGTAGGACTTTTATACTCTCCTATGGTGTAACTTGCCAGTACATTCCATGTGCTGACCCACACAGCTGCAACTTATCATGTTGCGGGAATTATACGATGAGTAAGTGATGCGTTAGGGGTTACGATGTCTACACTCAACTTTGCCATTGGTGTTGATGATACTCCACAATCTTTGTTGTTATTTCTGTTGTGTGGACTATAAGGTAATAGTATTTATGTTACTTTTTAACATGTGATTTTCTGCTATTTCATCGAGTACTATGTCTGCTAGCTACTGATTTAGGGATAGCATAGTAAGCATACAAAAAGAGTGAATGCAATTAAAGAAAATAATGCAGAGTTAAAAACCAAGTTTGATGAACTCATCTTCGTCATGGAAGGTAAAGAAGAGGTAAACATGAATGAATCACTAATGAATAAATTAATGATGTGAATTTCATTGCTCGTAATAGCTACAATCCAAACTTGGAAAATAATGGGTATGCTCCTCGGAAAATGCGTTTGGTGGCCGCGCTACAGGCAGGCCGCTATCCCTGCCGTTGCGCCACCATCTAGATTCCCGCTGCCAGTGTATAGAGGGTGTATTCCATTTATTTTTGGCTTGTATTTGTTCAGCGCGGGCCCACCCACATGCAAAGCACCTAGGCAGCAGACGTGCATCTGACATGTACTCACATCATCGATGGCAGTTGAACTGGTCGTCCTTTGCATGGGAGAGCCGTACGTACTTGCGCGTGCATGCCGTGGATGATTCCTGGCCAGCGGACACCAATAGCATGCCAAGTGCGGACGTGGTGCATTTTGGGCCAGCGAACACCCATGTTCATGTTTGTGATTACCATGAACTGTCCGCTAAGTAAGCAAGTGTAATTTGTACGCGTTTAGGCGTGTGTCCGTTTTGCCCAGTAAGCACAACAGGTTTGCACAGTCGTTGCGTTTAAAAATCCATTGCCGCTAACCTCGAACTTATAGTTTTATCCCTTTTAGACGCTAGGGCTATGATACATGTGCCGAACTAATTAATCATACCATGTTGCCATGGTCATGTATAATGACTGTTTTGTATTAGCCACTCCGTTTTTACAAAGACTCCCCGCTCATGTGCAACAGCTTTCCTGTCACGTCCGTGAATTTACTAGGCGTCTTCAAAAGTTTTCGGGAGCTGTGCTTCTATCAGTTGTCACTTCGTTCTATCATAGCATGTGTTCATCAATCACGTACAGTCGACACGAAAGGAGACCAGCCGGTGTGGACGTGTGGTGCGCACGCAAAAAATTGACGAGCAACGAACACTGGCCCCTGTTAAGATCGTCCGAACGTGGCATCAATTAGTTTACTGCATAGTTTATTTTGAAGACTGTTAATGTTTCCGAGCGAGCTCTCATAAACCCATCCAATATTTTTGATCCCTGCTCAGAGTGACGTTGGCGAAGAAAATATAACAGTGACCCAGTCAAGCAAAATCACGGCATGGGGTGTAGCTGGGCATGAAGCTCGGCACTGCTATAGTCATTTAATGCATGTATCCGTCGGCGCGCACATCTGTCCTAGACAGAGTAGGCTAGGCGTGCTCCAACCCTGCCATCCCGTGCATAGTGCAATGGAGCACCCTAGGCAGTCTATGAAATTTCGTTGTCATCTCATCGCCCGTGAAGCCGTGATCGCACTCCCCTGGTTTTGAAAATGGAGCTGGTTGCCATTGGCGTAACTCAAGAAGTGGACAAGAGTCAAAGTGCATGATTGGAGGTTAGCACACGTAATAAGATTACCGAACGAGATATGCAGCAGCCGGTCTTTCTCATTGCGTCCTCTCGTGTCTGCAGCTTTTTTTTTTTGAGCAGATCGTGTCTGCAGCTTGGTGGCTTTGCCAATGACAAACTCGAAGCCCAATAGACAAGTAAAATCGAGGCCCATGTAGGCACCAGCAACATCATCTTATAATTTTAATTTTCAGCTTCCTGCCTAACAAGCCAAGCACTGGAATTACAGACGCTCTACTGCCTTCGACAGCAAAAACAACATAGTTTTTGACAAAAATAAGAACAGGCCACCCCATCAGTAGTAAAACAAAAAATTTAGTTGACCAAGCAACAGAACTGCAATCACACAGCAAAATTCAGATGAAGTTAACAGACATCAGGAGAATTACTGTTGGTAGCACAAATTAAAATTCAGACATCCCAAATAGAGAAATTACCACCACACAACCACATGGAGACTTGATGGCATCAAACATCACAGCCAGTTTCAATCTAGAGGAAGTTAGGCTCAAACGGTCAGCTCTTTTTAGTACCACATGCATTGCTGCGATATCCAACCACCCCACAGTTTGTGCACTTCGGCATAAGTGCAAACAGACAATTCAAGCGTTGTTTGTCAGGGTTCATCTCCCTCTCATCTGGCGCTTTCCCGATTCTATCCCTGGAAACCGTTTCTCGGCAGAACATATTAGAAACAAAAATTTGTCAGGGCGGTCTGTGAATTGAATAAAGGGCATGCCATGCCAAGTAATCTTTGTATGGAACAACCATTTTGAATATCGTTCTGGTAGATAACAGGGTAATCTAAAAAACATGCCAATTTACTGAAAACAACAACCTATGCACAATCAGTTTGCCTCAGGATTCCTCGAGCGAACCGTCCGGTAAGTAACAAAACCAAGACACACAACAAAATGGTGATAGTGACTCTGATTTGTTCAGATTCTTACTGCAATTATGTAAATGCGAACGCTAATACAATCAGTTGTGCTCTCAGGCGATCCACCTACAAATCAAAAAAGCCCCCCTGCGCCTTCCAGTGAATCGAAGCTCATCACACACAAGATTTCTCCTACTGATTGACACCAACCTAAATCTGATGGCAACCACATTTTTGTCGGGGTAATCCATTTGGCCATGTACTGAATCCCACTTTGGTCATGTACCAAGAATGCTAAGAAACTGAATGAAAGCTTGACCTAGTCCCATTTCCTCACGTCCACAAATCGTACATCCATTAACAAATCCAAATTAGCACCCAGCTTAGGATCACGTGCCCCAAAAAAGTATATGATCTGACAATCCAATTAGCATTGAAACTAAAACCAAGAAGCGTATACTGACAAACCAATTAGCACTACCATACCCACCCCACTTTGCACCTAAAAACATCTGGAAACTAACACCATATGTGGTGAAATCGAACCACCACCCATAACTATTGAAATCAAACTGTCAGTCTGTCACCCAATTAGCTTTCAGATCACTATATATGCAAACAACCACAACTTGAACTACCAACCATAAGTGTAAAGCCAACCGAATCTGTACCACCGAAAATGGACAGAAACTAAACTGCATGCTAGACGAAATACTCGTGTCCAGCCACAAAACTTCCCTTGGGATGAACTGCTGCGCTAGCAAGCCAAAATCAACTAACTGATACAGGTACGATGCAAACCCTGCTGAACAGATGCAAAATCACAAAGGATATCTCACTAACCTTCGTGTCCAGCCACTCGTAGCTTCAGAGCACACCTCGTATCTGGCTGCATCTCCATCTTGCTGTGCTTTGCCGCCCTTGTCGATCTCGACCTCGGCCGCACTCATGGAATCCTGTGACTCCACTGGGTGGAGAGAACCATTCCAACCGGCCGGCGCTGTAAGGATCAAGCCATGTTAGTACGAAGTTTTCAAATCCATCCCGCTGATCCTACAAGCAAGAGATGGAAGAAGGAAAAGAGCGGAGTAAAATACACATATACCCTTCGAGCTCGAGGCCGTCGGTGGACATCTCGCCGGTCCAGAGTCGCCGCTGTGGTGCGCGTATGTGGAAGAACAGAGCGGCCGCCGCGGTGAGCGTCTGTGAAGGGGATGGCGAGGCAGTCCCCCGTGGCTCTATGTGCTCCGCAAAGGTCACGGGGCCCATTCTATCTGTGCTGTTTCGAACCACCTGTCCCAAATTGCCGGTGCAGGCCACGTAGTGCTTCCAAGGTCCGGGAACAGCTGCGTGGCTGGGCCGAACACAATACGCCTATGCGCATATAGGAGTATCACGGACCGTATTTTCCCCACTAGGCATGAGAAGCTGCTGCAAACGAAGTGACTGCTTCCGAATCCCGAAGCCCATATAGATGCACTAGATTTTGGCCTGCCTGTAGCCCGGCCACCAAAAGCTCTCACTCGTATGCTCCTAGATTACCAAACCCTAATAATAATTGAGCACCTAATAATTTAATGGAGCTAGTAATAGCAATATCAATAGAAATACTCTTGAGGATACTCTGAATTTTTTTTATCGCTAGTCAAACAGAGCAGAATGATAACTTCAAAAATATTTTGAAGAACCATGATAACTTACTTATTCAGTTGACCGGTAAGATCCTAGCCAAGTTTGTTGGTAAACTGGAACCTAACCTAGTTGAAGATATCAAGATGATGACAAGCAATGAAGAGGAGGCAGAAGAGCTAGATAGAAGCCATGTGCCAGAATATACCTAGTTATTGCAGAGTTCATAAAATGATAGCAATGAAGCACCCACTACCTAAGGTATCCAATGATGAGGCATATACTGTCTTTGTTGATCACGTTGCAGCCAAGGTATGTGAGCTAGGTTATGAAAGAAAGAACTTGTACATTAAGTTACCAGCTAAGCAATAAGATGCTTTTGAGCCTACCATAAAAATCGAGATTGGTTTAAATAAGTTCAATGATTTATGTCATCTAGGTGCTAGTGTTTCCACTATCCCTAAATCTGTTTATGATAGTCTCAATATAATTTTGGTCCTTATGTTACTACTTAGATTAGGTTGAATATGGCTAACTCCTCTTTTACTCAAGCATTAGGGATTAAGCATGGAGTTATAGTTCAAATAAAGGGTTTAGGGTTTAGGGTTTAGGGCATGAGAAGCTCATTCCTAATTAATGTTGCCATCTCGACCACCACTATTGTCCCGACATCCATGAAATATGTGCTGCAAATTCCATGTGAGGAAAAAAGTCCACTATACAAAATCCTACAACTTGAGAGTTATAAAAATAGAAAGTTGAGTAACTCCACCAAAAGTGAGGAAGAGTGCCCACTTCCAAAAATCCCACAACTTGAGATTGAAAAAGAAAAGTGAGTTGAGTGACTACACCAAATATGGGGGAGAACATCCACTTCCTAAAATTCCACATATTGAGAGTGATAAGAAAAGTGAGGTGAGCGAGTCCGCATGTAACGCCCAGATAATTAAGCTGCAGTAATCCTCTTCTAATGATGCCAGGTCAACATTTTTACTGTTGCTAACTCCCACGTCGATTCAAACCACTTCAATTTTCAAATTTAAAATAAAGTCAAACAATTAAGTTTTCAAATGTCAAAACTAAAATGTTCAAAATGTTGCAAATATTCATTTGTTAATATTGGTGGTGAACCAACATTTTTACAGAAGTGTTTAGGGCCCTATACTAATTAAAACAGTGCCTAAAACAAATAATTAAATGCCTTTTAGTTTATAAAAATACTAAACTATTTTATTTAAACCTCAAAGTAAATGTGGCAGTGGACTAATTAATAATACTAATTCAGGGGCTAGTTATGTATTTTATAAAACTAAAAAAAGAAACTAATAAGAAAACAACAAAGTCTTAAAAAGAAAAAACCAAAAAGAAAATAAAAAGGGAAAGGGGAGATAACCCGTGACTCCCCCCCGGGGCCTCGGCCCATCCCACCGAATCGACCCAGCCTTTGCCCTTCCCCGGTCGTTGTCCCTGTGCCCCCGACCCCGTTGCTACATGGGCGAGCCCTCGCCGGATCACTTCGCCGGCGATGCCCCGAGGGGATAAGGCCCCCCCTCGGGCTCCTCCCCACTGCTCCACCCACTCGCCCACTTGCCCTTCCCTCCCTTGCCGCCCTCTCTCGCCCAGAGCCGCCCCGCACCCAACTGCTATTGCCGTCGCCCCGTTACGACAACTTGTGTGGCCGTCGACCTTCCCTCTCCTCCTCTCTATGGCGAGGGGCTCTGTCCGCCTAGCCCTCGCTCTCCTTCGCCGCGGGGCAGACCCGCGGGAAGCTCCTCCAACTTCGCCGCATCGAGCCCCCTCTGCCCCGGACGCTCGAGGCCACCGTGTCCGACGCGTCGCCGTCCCGTCTCGCCTCTCTGGGTCGCCGTTGAGCCACCCCGAGCTCGTCGATGACCTCTCCAGGGTGAGCCGCACTGATTCCTTCGCTCACCCCCTCTCACGTCGCCGTAGGGCGCGTGCACCTCCCTGTTCACCCCGCTCGCTGCTACCCCGTGCCCGCCTTTGCCTCGCTCCCCGCATCCTGCTAGCGTTGTCGGGCCCTGTCCCCGCCTCTGCTCCCGCTGCCTGAGGCAGCTCACACGTCGTGCTGTCCCTAACTATCCGCACCCGGTTGCACCTCCGACCATGCACCTTGTGCGATCATGCCCGTCCACCCGCAGGCCCCTGCCCACACTCGCTCGTTGCAACTGCCCCTGCCCACTGTTGTGTCTTTGCCTCGCCTGGCCGCGTTCATCGCGATCCCAGGCTACCCCGACATGGCCCTACGTTCCTTGTAGGGCCCCTGCCCTCACCCCACGGTCACGCCACCGCGCCCGCTGCCTGCCGCCTCACCCGCACCCACTTGCGCCCCCCTGTCACTGCTCCTCGCTGTCGCAGCCCGCCGTTCCCTTGTGTGTCCGTGCAGCCGCCCATGGCCACAGCCGCGCACCTCTCCTGCTTCGTTGGCCACGCCGGAGCCATGGCTTGGTCGTGGCTGCGTGCGTGTGTGCCGGTCCTGCCTAATTAGGGGTTAATCCCCTTTTCACACTAACCCCCTCCCCACTAGCAGCCACTGACCGCTAGGCCCCTCTGCTAAACAAAATTAATTAAAATCCCCCTGTTAATTAACTATACCAGTGATAGGTGGCCCCCATGTCTAGTTTGACCGAGTCAAACTACTGACTAGGCCAGTCTTAGCCACTAACAGGAGGGTCCCGCTGGACCCCTTTGACCAGTCAAGGCTGACCAGTCAGCTGCTGAATGGGTAGTTGACTGGTCCCACATGTTAGTTTAACAAATCTGTAGGTACACTTCTGTGTACCCATAGCATTTTCACCTTTATGTTTCTATTTAAATTAATTCCAGAAAATGTTAAAAACTTTTAAAATTAATATAAAATAATATATAACTATGATGAAAATAATTTATATATGAAAATTGCTCAGAGAAATCCAACGAATCTGAATATGCCCTCTGTTCGTCTGTCACATGCCTCTACCTTAGCG
This sequence comes from Triticum dicoccoides, assembly GCF_002162155.2. Taxonomy (NCBI): domain Eukaryota; kingdom Viridiplantae; phylum Streptophyta; class Magnoliopsida; order Poales; family Poaceae; genus Triticum; species Triticum dicoccoides. Next base: position 493,389,458 of record NC_041391.1, on the reverse strand, counting down.
AGCATGTAACCGTCCCCTTTGTTTCATCTGTCCAAAAATGACAAACTTCCAAAAACATTTCCGGATATTTCCCCCTTCGTCGGTATCATGTTGTAATGCGTTAGAACACCCCTAGCACTACTTATCGTCATGACATGCTTGGTGATACATCTGTTTGCTTTATATTTACTGTTTCTTCCCCCTCTTCTCTCCGGTAGACCCCGAGACTGACACTGCCCCTGGGATCGACTACTTTACCGATGATCCGTCTTTTTCTTCAGCAGAGCTGAAAGGATCGATATGGTTGACTAGAGGGGGGTGAATAGGCAACTAACAATTTTTAGACTTTTCTTTAACAAATTAAAACCTGCAATGAAATAGGTTGTCTAGATGTGCAACTATGTGGACAACCTATATGATGCAAAGACAATAAGCACACAAGCAAGCAATAGATATAACTCAAGTAAGCTTGCAAAAGTAAAGGAACAAGATAACCAAGAGTGGAGTCGGTGGAGACGAGGATGTGTTACCGAAGTTCCTTCCTTTTAAAGGGAAGTACGTCTCCGTTAGAGCGGTGTGGAGGCACAATGCTCCCCAAGAAGCCACTAGGGCCACCGTAATCTCCTCACGCCCTCACACAATGCGAGATGCCGTGATTCCACTATTGGAGCCCTTGAAGGCGGCAACCGGACCTTTACAAACAAGATTGGGGCAATCTCCACAACACTTGGAGGCTCCCAACAACACCACGAAGCTTCACCACAATGGAGTATGGCTTCGAGGTGACCTCAACCGTCTAGGGTGCTCAACACCCAAGAGTAACAAGATCCGCTAGGGATAAGTGGGGGGAATAAAATTTCTCTTGGTGGAAGTGTAGATCTGGGCCTTCTCAACCAATCCCGAGCAAATCAACAAGTTTGATTGGCTAGGGAGAGAGATCGGGCGAAAATGGAGCTTGGAGCAATAATGGAGCTTTGGGGGAAAGAGGTAGATCAACTTTGGGGAAGAAGACCCCTTTATATAGTGGGAAGAACAATCCAACCGTTATTCCACTCACCAGCCCCGCACAGAGCGGTACTACCGCTGGGGAAGGGCGGTACTACCGCTCGACCCAGCGGTACTGCCGCGCTGCCTGGGGCCCTGACCCCAGGGCGGTACTACCGCCAGGGAAGAGCGGTACTACCGCTCCGGGCGGTACTACCGCTTAGACCCAGCGGTACTGCCGCGCTGCCCAGGGCCCTGTCACCAGGGCGGTACTACCGCTAGGGAAGGGCGGTACTATCGCTCAGAGCGGTACTACCGCCCCTACTACCTCCCTTAGTGCCGCAAAACCCGACACGAAAAATTCGTTCGAGAATCGAGGCGAAAGTAGCCCAGACGCACATCGGTACTACGGCCGAAACACCCAAGCGGTACTACCGCTCTGAGAGTGGTACTACCGCTCTGAGAGCGGTACTACCGCTGTGGAGTTTCGGCGGTACTATCGCTGTGGACGCGGTACTACCGCTAGGGCAAAGCAGAGCATAGTAAGGGGAAAACAGCAGCTCCAGAGATGCGGAAGGAGAGACGACGAGTGTGATAATGATGTGTACGTGTGATTCCACCCAAGTCTTACCAAAATGGATCCCCTCTTGATAGTACGGTGACTCCTACGAAACTAGTCCACCAACAACGAAACGAAGGAGCTACACCGTCTTGAATTACAACACCGAGGGGAGGAAATCATCTCGTGCCAATGGATGACTCTCTGAAAGAACTAACACACACGATTAGTCCGCACAAGCATTGTCATCAATCACCAAAACATATTGGGAATAAATATGCCCTTACAATCTCCCCCTTTTTGGTGGATTGATGACAATACGGGATTTGCACAATATGAAAGATATAGGATAAGCGCAAAAGTACAACCGTCCTAAAATGTAGAAGGGCTCCCCTTGGATGTGTGCTACCTAGAAAAGTGCTTTGGACTGCACGGCATAGATGCCAGGATCAATGCTCCCCCTATATTTTAGAGACCAATTACCTAAGCAAGATATGAGAGCAACATATATATAACAAGATAAGCATGGAACTCATAAGCTAGATAGACATAGATAAAGATACGAAGAGATAAGGTAGCATATGTCTCACACCATATGACTCGAGCTTAGGTCTTACTGACAGAACCAGAATTTAGATCTCACAGACACAAACCAAATAAAACGACAAGCGAAAGCACAAACACAAACGACGGAAGACACAAAACGCAAATCCCTAAACTCTCCCCCCCCCTTTGACATCGAGACACCAAAAAGGAGAGGGAGTGATGCTATGGCTCCAGGTGAAGGAAAACGATGGACACCCATCAGATCTCAGAGGGATCATCTGCGGTGCCATCGTCAGCCAGGAAGTGCTCAGCATCAGAATCAGTCCAGGGGCAGTGCTGCTGAATCCACTCCTCCTCCTTGGTGAGCTGATCCTCAGAACCACTAATCACAATAGCACCCATCTGGCGCATGAGCTCCTTGTGGTGACCTCGGGCCTTCTTCTCAGCCACATGAGTCATGTACTGACCGTGAGACTCCATGCAGAACAGCTTCTTCACCTTGATCTTGAGCTTCTTGGCCCAAGAGGGCTCTGCCTCAGAAGGCACGTAGTCATCATCTTCATCCTCAGCCTCAGCCCCAAACTCCTCCTCAGTCTCCATGGTAGCAGCAGATGAAGGAACTCCAGTCCTAGGGGCCTGAGTGCCCTAGTTATCCTTCTTCCTCAGACGCTTGACATCGTGAGAAACCAAGTCTCCAATCTCCAGCACCACCTTGGGATAGACACGATCCCAGGCCTTCTCAATGAGCAGCATAATGAACGGACCATAAATCGGGCACTTGCGCTCGGAGATAGCAGAAACCAGCTCAGACCACATAACATGAGAGATGTCCAAGGACTCTCCGGTGCTCTGCCCCTTCTCTCGCTGACAGAAGAGAAGCATGTCCACGAGATAAGAGTGAACCTGGTCCAGATTCCCGATGCGAGGGAAAAGAGTTTCTCTGAAGATACGGTGAAGAATGTCCAGATAGGCAGGCAGCTCATAGGTCTCCTTCTTCGTCTCATGGTTGATCCTCAGAGTGCAGTAGGGCCACAGAGCTTGCTTGTGAGTGGGATTGGCACGACGGTGGGGGCGAAAGCCGACAGCAGACTCAAGTCCAAGATCTTCCACCCCAATCAACTGCATGAAAGCTTTCCACTTGACTGACAGCAACTTGCCATTTGTCATCCAAGTTAGAGTTCTGTCCTCATCGGTCCCAAGGTGAACCGTGGCATAGAATTGGGCCACAATATCAACATCATAGTCCTTGTTGAATTGCATGATCCCGAGAATGTTCAGCTGAGTGCACATCTGAAGAGCTTCACCAAAGTAGTCAGGATCATTCTCCATATGCTCGGTGTCGATGGAGTGCACGTTGACATAGAGATTCTTCTTGGCTTTGAGGACGTCAAAATAGATGGCAAACTGGAACCTGTTCCAGAACGGACGGTTGACCAAAGTGGGATCTTGGTCGACCTCATACGGGTTGCGGCGGCGCCTTTCCTAGAACTCCTTGGGCGGCATTTCTGGCACGGTTTTGCTTGGCTTTGGCTTGACCCCAGGCTTCTTCTGCAGTTGGGGAGGAGGTGGAGCACTAGAAGATCCTCCGGCAGGCTCAATGGGCTCAATGGTGCGGTAGCGCTTGGACGAAGCACGACCGGGGTTGACACGACGAGCCTGATGCTCAGGAACCTCATCACCTGGAACCACACACACAAACACGCAAACAACCAGAAAGAACGAGCGTAAGCCACAAACACGAACAAAGAGATCACTGAGAGGTTGGAGGATGATGGAACTGTTGGAAATATGCCCTAGAGGCAATAATAAAAGTATTATTATATTTCAATGTTCATGATAAATATCTTTTATTCATGCTATAACTGTATTATCCGGAAATCGTAATACACGTGTGAATACTTAGACCACAATGTGTCCCTGGTGAGCCTCTAGTTGACCAGCTCGTTGTGATCAACAGATAGTCATGGTTTCCTGACTATGGACATTGGATGTCGTTGATAACGGGATCACATCATTAGGAGAATGATGTGATGGACAAGACCCAATCCTAAGCATAGCATAAAAGATCGTGTAGTTCGTTTTGCTAGAGCTTTGCCAGTGTCAAGTATCTCTTCCTTCGACCATGAGATCGTGTAACTCCCGGATACCGTAAGAGTGCCTTGGGTGTATCAAACGTCACAACGTAACTGGGTGACTATAAAGGTGCATTACAGGTATCTCCGAAAGTAGCTGTTGGGTTGACACGGATCGAGACTGGGATTGGTCACTCCGTATGACGGAGAGGTATCTCTGGGCCCACTCGGTAATGCATCATCATAATGAGCTCAATGTGACTAAGGTGTTGGACACGGGATCATGCATTACGGTATGAGTAAAGTGACTTGCCGGTAACGAGACTGAACAAGGTATTGGGATACCGACGATCGAGTCTCGGGCAAGTAACGTACCGATTGACAAAGGGAATTGCATACAGGGTTTGATCGAATCCTCCACATCGTGGTTCATCCGATGACAACATCGAGGAGCATGTGGGAGCCATCATGGGTATCCAGATCCCGCTGTTGGTTATTGACTGAGAGCGTCTCGGTCATGTCTGCATGTCTCCCGAACCCGTAGGGTCTACACACTTAAGGTTCGGTGACGCTAGGGTTATTAGGAAGACTAGTATGTGACTACCGAATGTTGTTCGGAGTCCCGGATGGGATCCTGGACGTCACGAGGAGATCCGGAAGGGTCCGGAGGTAAAGATTTATATATGGGAAGTTGTCAAACGGACACCGGGAAGTTTCAGGGTCATACCGGTATTGTACCGGGGCCACCGGAAGGGTTCCGGGGGTCCACCGGGAGGGGCCACCCCTCTCGGGGGGCCACATGGGCTGCGTGGGGCAGGGAGCCAGCCCCTGGTGGGCTGGCCGCACCCCCCTCCCTTGGGCCCATGCGCCTAGGGTTGAGGGGGAACCCTAGAGGGGGCGCCCCCCTTGGCTTGGGGGGCAAGCCACCCTCTCCCCTCTCCCCTAGGCCGCCGCACCCCCCTAGATGGGTTCTAGGGGGCCGGCCCCCTTCTCCCTTCCCCCTATAAATAGAGGGGTGAGGGGAGGGCAGCCGGACCACCCTCCAAGGCGCAGCCCTCCCCTCCCCAACACCTCTCCTCCTCCGTTGTGTGCTTGGCGAAGCCCTGTCGGAGTACTGCCTCTCCACCATCACCACGCCGTCGTGCTGCCGGTGGAGCTGTCTTCCTCAACCTCTCCTTCCCCCTTGCTGGATCAAGAAGGAGGAGACGTCTCCCGTCCCGTACGTGTGTTGAACGCGGAGGTGCTGTCCGTTCAGCACTTGGTCATCGGTGATTCGAATCACGTCGAGTACGACTACATCATCACCTTGCAAGCTTCCGCACGCGATCTACAAGTGGTATGTAGATGCAAACTCTCTCCCTTGACTCGTTGCTTAGATGAACTCATAGATGGATCTTGGTGAAACCGTAGAAAAAATTTAATTTTTCTGCAACGTTCCCCAACAGTGGCATCATGAGCTAGGTCTATGCGTAGTTCTCTTTGCACGAGTAGAACACAATTTTGTTGTGGGCGTGGATTTTGTCATCTTACTTGCCTCTACTAGTCTTTTCTTGCTCAACGGTATTGTGGGATGAAGCGGCCCGGACCAACCTTACACGTACGCTTACGTGAGACCGGTTCCACCGACTGACATGCACTAGTTGCATAAGGTGGCTGGCGGGTGTCTGTCTCTCCCACTTTAGTTGGAGCGGAATCGATGAACAGGGCCCTTATGAAGGGTAAATAGAAGTTGACAAAATCACGTTGTGGTGATTCGTAGGTAAGAAAACATTCTTGCTAGAACCCAATTGCAGCCACGTAAAAGATGCAACAACAATTAGAGGACGTCTAACTTGTTTTTGCAGCGATTGATCATGTGATGTGATATGGCCAGAAGTTGTGATGAATGATGAATTGTGATGTATGAGATCATGTTCTTTGTAATAGGATTCACGACTTGCATGTCGATGAGTATGACAGCCGGCAGGAGCCATAGGAGTTGTCTTTATTTTTTTTTGTATGACCTGCGTGTCATTGAATAACGCCATGTAAACTACTTTACTTTATTGCTAAACGTTAGTCATAGAAGTAGAAGTAGTTGTTGGCGTGACAACTTCATGAAGACACGATGATGGAGATCATGATGATGGAGATCATGGTGTCAAGCCGGTGACAAGATGATCATGGAGCCCCGAAGATGAAGATCAATGGAGCTATATGATATTGGCCATATCATGTCACAACTATATAATTGCATGTGATGTTTATTATGTATTATGCATCTTGTTTACTTAGGACGACGGTAGTAAATAAGATGATCCCTTATAAAATTTCAAGAAGTGTTCTCCCCTAACTGTGCACCGTTGCTACAGTTCGTCGCTTCTAAGCACCACGTGATGATCGGGTGTGATGGATTCTTACGTTCACATACAACGGGTGTAAGACAGTTTTACACAGCGAAAACACTTAGGGTTAACTTGACGAGCCTAGCATGTGCAGACATGGCCTCGAAACACGGAGACCGAAAGGTCGAACACGAATCGTATGGAAGATACGATCAACATGAGAATGTTCACCGACGATGACTAGTCCGTCTCACGTGATGATCGGACACGGGCTAGTCGACTCGGATCGTGTAACACTTAGATGACTAGAGGGATGTCTAATCTAAGTGGGAGTTCATAATTTGATTAGAACTTTATTATCATGAACTTAGTCTAAAACCTTTGCAAATATGTCTTGTAGATCAATGGCCAACGCTAATGTCAACATGAACTTCAACACGTTCCTAGAGAAAACCAAGCTGAAAGATGATGGCAACAACTATACGGACTGGGTCCGGAACCTGAGGATCATCCTCATAGCTGCCAGGAAACAATATGTCCTAGAAGGACCGCTAGGTGACGCTCCCGTCCCAGAGAACCAAGACATTATGAATGCTTGGCAGTCTCGTGCTGATGATTACTCCCTCGTTCAGTGCGGCATGCTTTACAGCTTAGAACCGGGGCTCCAAAAGCGTTTTGAGCACCACGGAGCATATGAGATGTTTGAAGAGCTGAAACTAGTTTTTCAAGCTCATGCCCGGGTCGAGAGATATGATGTCTCCGACAAGTTCTACAGTTGCAAGATGGAGGAAAACAGTTCTGTCAGTGAGCACATCCTGAAGATGTCTGGGTTGCACAACCGTATGACCCAGCTGAACATTAACCTCCCAGATGAGGCGGTCATTGACAGAATCCTCCAGTCGCTCCCACCAAGCTACAAGAGCTTTGTGATGAACTACAACATGCAGGGGATGGAAAAGACCATTCCTGAAGTGTTCTCGATGCTGAAGTCAGCAGAGGCTGAAATCAAGAAAGAACATCAAGTGTTGATGGTCAATAAGACCACTAAGTTCAAGAAGGGCAAGGGTAAGAAGAACTTCAAGAAGGACGTCAAAGATGTTGCCGCGCCTGGTAAGCCAGTTACCGGGAAGAAGTCAAAGAATGGACCCAAGCCTGAGACTGAGTGCTTTTATTGCAAGGGGAAGGGTCACTGGAAGAGGAACTGCCCCAAATACTTAGCGGATAAGAAGGCCGGCAACACCAAAGGTATATTTGATATACATGTGATTGATGTGTACCTTACCAGTACTTGTAGTAACTCCTGGGTATTTGATACCGGTGCCGTTGCTCATATTTGTAACTCACAGCAGGAGCTGCGGAATAAACGGAGACTGGCGAAGGACGAGGTGACGATGCGCGTCGGGAATGGTTCCAGAGTCGATGTGATCGCCGTCGGCACGCTGCCTCTACATTTACCTACGGGATTAGTTTTGAACCTTAATAATTGTTATTTAGTGCCAAGTTTGAGCATGAACATTGTATCTGGATCTCGTTTAATATGAGATGGCTACTCATTTAAGTCTGAGAATAATGGTTGTTCGATTTATATGAGAGATATGTTTTATGGTCATGCTCCGATGGTCAATGGTTTATTCTTAATGAATCTCGAGCGTAATATTACACATGTTCATAGTGTAGATGCCAAAAGATTTAAAGTTGATAACGATAGTCCCACATACTTGTGGCACTGCCGCCTTGGTCACATTGGTGTCAAGCGCATGAAGAAGCTCCATGCCGATGGACTTTTAGAGTCTCTTGATTATGAATCGTTTGACACGTGCGAACCATGCCTTTTGGGCAAAATGACCAAGACTCCGTTCTCCGGAACAATGGAGCGAGCAACCAACTTGTTGGAAATCATACATACCGATGTGTGCGGTCCAATGAGCGTTGAGGCTCGCGGAGGATATCATTATATTCTCACTCTCACAGATGACTTGAGTAGATATGGGTATGTCTACTTAATGAAACACAAGTCTGAGACCTTTGAAAAGTTCAAGGAATTTCAGAATGAGGTAGAGAATCAACGTGACCGAAAGATAAAATTCTTACGATCAGATCATGGAGGAGAATACTTAAGTCACGAATTTGGTACACACTTAAGGAAATGTGGAATCGTTTCACAGCTCACGCCGCCTGGAACACCTCAGCGAAACGGTGTGTCCGAACGTCGTAATCGCACTCTATTGGATATGGTGCGGTCTATGATGTCTCTTACCGATTTACCGCTATCATTTTGGGGATACGCTCTAGAGACAGCTACATTCACTTTAAATAGGGCACCGTCTAAATCCGTTGAGACGACACCGTATGAATTATGGTTTGGAAAGGAACCTAAGCTCTCGTTTCTAAAAGTTTGGGGATGCGATGCTTATGTCAAGAAACTTCAACCTGAAAAGCTCGAACCCAAGTCGGAAAAATGCGTATTCATAGGATACCCTAAGGAAACTGTCGGGTATACCTTCTACTTAAGATCCGAAGGCAAGATCTTTGTTGCCAAGAACGGATGCTTTCTGGAAAAAGAGTTTCTCTCGAAAGAAGTAAGTGGGAGGAAAGTAGAACTCGATGAAGTACTACCTCTTGAGCGGGAAAGTGGCGCAGCGCAGGAAACCGTTCCTGTGATGCCCACACCGACTGAAGAGGAAAACAATGATGATGATCAAGGTACTTCGGATCAAGTTACTGCTGAACTTCGTAGGTCAACAAGGACATGTTCCGCACCAGAGTGGTACGGCAACCCTGTCCTGGAAATCATGTTGTTAGACAACAATGAACCTTCGAACTATGAAGAAGCGATGGCGGGCCCGGATTCCAACAAATGGCTTGAAGCCATGAAATCCGAGATAGAATCCATGTATGAAAACAAAGTATGGACTTTGACAGACTTGCCCGATGATCGGCGAGCGATAGAAAACAAATGGATCTTTAAGAAGAAGACGGACGCGGATGGTAATGTTACAATCTATAAGGCTCGACTTGTCGCTAAGGGTTATCGACAAGTTCAAGGTATTGACTACGACGAGACTTTCTCTCCCGTAGCGAAGCTGAAGTCCGTCCGAATCATGTTAGCAATTGCCGCATACTATGATTATGAGATATGGCAAATGGACGTCAAAACAGCATTCCTTAACGGGCATCTTAAGGAAGAACTGTATATGATGCAGCCAAAAGGTTTTGTCGATCCTCGGAACGCTAACAAAGTATGCAAGCTCCAGCGATCCATTTATGGACTGGTGCAAGCATCTCGGAGTTGGAACATTCGCTTTGATGAGATGATCAAAGCGTTTGGGTTTATGCAGACTTATGGAGAAGCCTGCGTTTACAAGAAAGTGAGTGGGAGCTCTGTAGCATTTCTCATATTGTATGTAGATGACATACTCTTGATGGGAAATAATATAGAATTTCTGGATAGCATTAAGGCCTACTTGAATAAGTGTTTTTCAATGAAGGACCTTGGAGAAGCTGCTTATATATTAGGCATCAAGATCTATAGAGATAGATCGAGACGCCTCATAGGTCTTTCACAAAGCACATACCTTGATAAGATTTTGAAGAGGTTCAAAATGGATCAGTCCAAGAAGGGGTTCTTGCCTATGTTACAAGGTGTGAGACTGAGCTCGGCTCGGTCACCGACCACGGCAAAAGATAAAGAAGAGATGAGTGTCATCCCCTATGCTTCAGCCATAGGATCTATTATGTATGCCATGCTGTGTACCAGACCCGATGTAAACCTTGCCGTAAGTTTGGTAGCAAGATACCAAAGTAATCCCGGCAAGGAACACTGGACAGCGGTCAAGAATATCCTGAAGTACCTGAAAAGGACGAAGGACATGTTTCTCGTTTATGGAGGAGACGAAGAGCTCGTCGTAAAGGGTTACGTCGACGCTAGCTTCGACTCAGATCTGGATGACTCTAAGTCACAAACCGGATACGTGTATATGTTGAATGGTGGAGCAGTAAGCTGGTGCAGCTGCAAGCAGAGCATCGTGGCAGGATCTACGTGTGAAGCGGAGTACATGGCAGCCTCGGAGGCAGCGCATGAAGCGATTTGGGTGAAGGAGTTCATCACCGACCTAGGAGTCATACCCAATGCGTCGGGGCCGATCAAACTCTTCTGTGACAACACTGGAGCTATTGCCCTCGCCAAGGAGCCCAGGTTTCACAAGAAGACCAGGCACATCAAGCGTCGTTTCAACTCCATCCGTGAAAATGTTCAAGATGGAGACATAGAGATTTGCAAAGTGCACACGGATCTGAATGTCGCAGATCCGCTGACTAAACCTCTCTCGCGTGCAAAACATGATCAACACCAGAACTCTATGGGTGTTCGATTCATCACAATGTAACTAGATTGGTGACTCTAGTGCAAGTGGGAGACTGTTGGAAATATGCCCTAGAGGCAATAATAAAAGTATTATTATATTTCAATGTTCATGATAAATGTGTTTTATTCATGCTATAACTGTATTATCCGGAAATCGTAATACACGTGTGAATACTTAGACCACAATGTGTCCCTGGTGAGCCTCTAGTTGACCAGCTCGTTGTGATCAACAGATAGTCATGGTTTCCTGACTATGGACATTGGATGTCGTTGATAACGGGATCACATCATTAGGAGAATGATGTGATGGACAAGACCCAATCCTAAGCATAACATAAAAGATCGTGTAGTTCGTTTTGCTAGAGCTTTGCCAGTGTCAAGTATCTCTTCCTTCGACCATGAGATCGTGTAACTCCCGGATACCGTAAGAGTGCCTTGGGTGTATCAAACGTCACAACGTAACTAGGTGACTATAAAGGTGCATTACAGGTATCTCCGAAAGTAGCTGTTGGGTTGACACGGATCGAGACTGGGATTGTCACTCCGTATGATGGAGAGGTATCTCTGGGCCCACTCGGTAATGCATCATCATAATGAGCTCAATGTGACTAAGGTGTTGGACACGGGATCATGCATTACGGTACGAGTAAAGTGACTTGCCGGTAACGAGACTGAACAAGGTATTGGGATACCGACGATCGAGTCTCGGGCAAGTAACGTACCGATTGACAAAGGGAATTGCATACAGGGTTTGATCGAATCCTCGACATCGTGGTTCATCCGATGACAACATCGAGGAGCATGTGGGAGCCATCATGGGTATCCAGATCCCGCTGTTGGTTATTGACTGAGAGTGTCTCGGTCATGTCTGCATGTCTCCCGAACCCGTAGGGTCTACACACTTAAGGTTCGGTGATGCTAGGGTTATTAGGAAGACTAGTATGTGACTACCGAATGTTGTTCGGAGTCCCGGATGGGATCCTGGACGTCACGAGGAGATCCGGAAGGGTCCGGAGGTAAAGATTTATATATGGGAAGTTGTCAAACGGACACCGGGAAGTTTCGGGGTCATACCGGTATTGTACCGGGGCCACCGGAAGGGTTCCGGGGGTCCACCGGGAGGGGCCACCCCTCCCCGGGGGGCCACATGGGCTGCGTGGGGCAGGGAGCCAGCCCCTGGTGGGCTGGCCGCACCCCCCTCCCTTGGGCCCATGCGCCTAGGGTTGAGGGGGAACCCTAGAGGGGGCGCCCCCCTTGGCTTGGGGGGCAAGCCACCCTCTCCCCTCTCCCCTAGGCCGCCGCACCCCCCCTAGATGGGTTCTAGGGGGCCGGCCCCCTTCTCCCTTCCCCCTATAAATAGAGGGGTGAGGGGAGGGCAGCCGGACCACCCTCCAAGGCGCAGCCCTCCCCTCCCCAACACCTCTCCTCCTCCGTTGTGTGCTTGGCGAAGCCCTGTCGGAGTACTGCCTCTCCACCATCACCACGCCGTCGTGCTGCCGGTGGAGCTGTCTTCCTCAACCTCTCCTTCCCCCTTGCTGGATCAAGAAGGAGGAGACGTCTCCCGTCCCGTACGTGTGTTGAACGCGGAGGTGCTGTCCGTTCAGCACTTGGTTATCGGTGATTCGAATCACGTCGAGTACGACTACATCATCACCTTGCAAGCTTCCGCACGCGATCTACAAGTGGTATGTAGATGCAAACTCTCTCCCTTGACTCGTTGCTTAGATGAACTCATAGATGGATCTTGGTGAAACCGTAGGAAAAATTTTAATTTTCTGCAACGTTCCCCAACAGGAATTGGGTAGAGGGCGGTAGTACCGTGACCCTCGAGCGGTAGTACCGCTCTGGAGAGAGCGGTAGTACCGCTCTCAGCGGTAGTACCGCTCTGGGAGAGCGGTAGTACCGCTCGAGGCGGGGAAACAACAGTTTCCAACTACCATGGTCAGATCCGGTACTACCGTCCTACCAAATTCAAAAATACTCCAACCAAACACTAATCCAAACAGTCTAGAAGCCTTCTCCATCCTACTCGAGCCTAGATCTGGACAAAAATCTAGAGATGCAACTGCTATTGCCCCAAGAACGCTAGATGGGAAAACTGGAAACAGGGAACGGGGGCAATACCGGCATCCATGGCAAGAGGACAAGGTGGGTATCGATTCCACCGAAGGAAATAGAGAGGAGCGCCCCGGAGAGGGAGATCCGCCGGAGCCCTCCCGCAGCGCCGATTGCTGAAGAGAGAGAGAGAGACGAACAGGGCGAAGGGGTGAGCGAATGGGTATGGGGGAGAAGAAAACCCCCCTGCCCCCGATATAACCCCCAGCCCGCGCCTCACAGCGGTAGTACCGCTCTGGAGGGCGGTAGTACCGCTGGGAGCGGTAGTACCGCTCTGGAGGGCGGTAGTACCGCTGGGAGCGGTAGTACCGCTCTGGAGGGCGGTAGTACCGCTTCAGCAACCACGCTACTTCTAGACCAACGGCTAACACTCAAAAAGAAATGGAAAGCAAAGCCAAAAGAACGAGAGGACCGACACGACAACACACACACACAACAGACCAGAAACAACTCAAACACAAACAACCACACGAAACAGAGCAAGCTCTGGCCTCTCTCATGAGAGGGCGGTGGCCGGAGCCACCTATGTTTGAGTCAATTGGTATGGCACCGCGAAGAATTATCCTTGGGCCCATGACAAAAACTCGTCTTTGAAGCACAAGTACCATCAAAAATGGCTATTGTGAAAGAGTTGATCGTTTTATGCATAATGGGGGGAGGAAAAGTTCATTGAGAGAACAACACTCCCCCTATGTCCATGCCTACATCTAAGCAAGATACCAAGTTGAGTGGGGTGGGGTGTGCAAGGGTTCAAGTCACATTGCTCGAATCAATGATATTTAGCTCATGCCTTAACTCGCGAAATCTTGCTTCATCCAAGGGCTTTGTGAAAATATCTGCAAGGTTATCATGAGTGTTGACATACTTGAGCTCGATCTCTCCTCGCCTAATGTGATCCCGGATGAAGTGATACCGAATCTCAATGTGCTTCATCTTGAAGTGTTGCACCGGGTTGAGAGAAATCTTGATGGCACTTTCGTTGTCACACCAAAGAGGCACTTTGTCACAAATGATATCGTATTCCTTTAAAGTTTGCCTCATCCATAAGAGTTGTGCACAACAACTACCGGCCGCCACATATTCTGCTTCTGTGGACGAGAGAGACACACAACTTTGCTTTTTGGAAGACCAACTCACCAAAGAGCACCCAAGAAACTGGCACCCTCCGGAAGTGGACTTCCTATCCACTTTGTCTCCCGCCCAATCGGAATTCGTAAACCCTTCAAGCTTTAAGTTTGCCCCTCTTGGGTACCATAGGCCAAAGTTTGGGGTATGAGCCAAATATCGAAAGATTCGCTTGACCGCCACATAGTGACTTTCCTTCGGTGCAGCTTGAAACCGTGCACACATCCCCACACTCAACATGATATCTGGTCTAGATGCACAAAGGTAAAGCAGGGAGCCAATCATGGAGCGATATACCTTTTGATCCACCGCTTTACCATTGGGATCAATGTCAAGTTGGCACTTGGTGGGCATTGGAGTAGAAGCCGGCTTGACATCACTTAACTTGAATCTCTTGAGCATGTCTTGAGTGTATTTGGCTTGGTTGATGAAGTTACCTTCTCTTCTTTATTTGATATCAAAACCAAGGAAGAACTTCAACTCTCCCATCGAAGACATCTTGAACTTGGAGGTCATGAGAGTGGCAAATTCCTCATTGAAAGCTTTGTTAGGAGAACCAAAGATAATGTCATCAACATATAGTTGGCATACAAACAACTCCCCTTTGACCTTCTTAGTAAAAAGAGTGGGATCGATTTGTCCTACTTCAAATCGACGATCTTGTAACAACTCGGTAAGGTGGTCATACCATGCACGTGGGGCTTGTTTAAGGCCATAGAGTGCCTTATCGAGTTGATACACATGATCCGGGAAGTAGGGGTCCTCGAACCCGGGGGGTTGCTTGACATAAACCAACTCATTAATGGGACCATTAAGAAAAGCACTTTTCACATCCATTTGTTGCAACTTAAAGTTGTGATGGGAAGCATAAGCAATCAACAAACGGATGGATTCAAGATGAGAAACGGGAGCAAATGTTTCACCGTAGTCGATACCCTCGACTTGGGAGTAGCCTTGTGCTACCAATCTTGCCTTGTTGCGAATGATGTTCCCATGAGCATCTTGCCTGTTCTTGAAGATCCACTTTGTTCCAATGACGTTGTGGTTCCCCGAAGGTCTTGGCACCAATCTCCACACCTTGTTGTATTCGAAGTTGTTGAGTTCTTCGTGCATGGCATTGAGCCAATCCGAGTCTTCGAGCGCCTCATAGACCTTATGGGGTTCAACACAAGAGACAAACGCATGATGTTCACAATAGTTTGCTAACTGTCTATGAGTGCTTACCCCCTTTATTAGGCTTCCAACCACATTCTCCATGAGATGACCTTTGGTGGTGAGTTTGGAAGCAATCTTCGCGGCATGATGCTCCAATTCCTCCTCGGATGTCGAAGGAGGAGGGTTCACTTGATCATCCTGAGCATCGTCATGAGCTTGTTCTTGATCTTGAGCTTGCTCATGATCTTGAACTTGCTCGAGGGGAAGAACTTGACCTTGGGCATCATGTGGAGGTTCATCACCATCTTGTGATTGATCTTGCCCGTGGTCTTGTTCCTTAGGTTGAGGGCCTTCACTTTGTTCTTCGGAAGCGTGTGTGTCTTGGGGAGGTGACGGCTCCACTTGAGTGGAGCATTGTCCTTCTCCTTCGGCCACAAGGGGTTCCTCAATGGGTAGGATATGACCAATACCGATTCTTCTTATGGCTCGGGGAGGAATTTCATCACCTACATCACAAGTACCACTTTGCTCCACTTGGGAGCCGTTATTTTCATCAAACTCTACGTTACACGTCTCCTCAATGAGTCCGTTGGACTTGTTGAGAACACGGTAAGCATGAGAGTTTGTAGCATAACCAACAAATATGCCCTCATGAGCTCTAGCTTCGAATTTAGACAAATGAACACCTTTCTTGAGAATGAAACACTTACACCCGAACACCCGGAAGTACTTGAGGTTAGGCTTGTTCCCGGTGAGTATCTCATACGGAGTCTTGTTCAAGCCTTTGCGGAGATAGAGCCGATTGGATGCATGACAAGCTGTGTTGATGGCTTCGGCCCAGAAGTTGTATGGAGACTTGAACTCCGCCATCATGGTTCTTGCCGCATCCATCAACGTCCGGTTCTTCCTCTCCGCAACACCATTTTGTTGAGGGGTATATGGTGCAGAATATTGATGCTTGATCCCTTCATCACTAAGAAACTCATCCAAGGTGTAGTTCTTGAACTCGGTGCCGTTGTCACTTCTTATTGTCAAGATCTTTGCATCGTGTTGACGTTGAGCTTCATTTGCAAAGTCGATGACGGTTTGTTGAGTCTCACTCTTCCTCTTGAAGAAGTATACCCAAGTGTATCTTGAATAATCATCCACTATCACCAAGCAATACTTTCTACCCCCAAGACTATCAAAGGATGGGGGCCCAAAGAGGTCCATGTGGAGGAGCTCCAAGGGTCTCTTCGAGTAGATGATAGTCGTGGGAGGGTGAGCCGTCTCATGAAGCTTTCCTTTGATACAAGCACTGCAAACACGATATTTGGCAAAACTAACATTCGTTAGTCCATGGACATGGTCCCCCTTGAGAATACTTTGCAAATATCTCATATTGACGTGGGCTAAACGGCCATGCCAAAGCCATCCCACATCAACTTTAGCCATTAGGAATGTCGCGGTCTTAGTGGGTTGCTCCGAGAAGTTAACCACATAGAGACCGTTCTCGACATGCCCAACAAAGGCTACTTTAAGAGTCTTGCTCCACAAGAGGGCCACTGTATCAATATCAAAGAAGGTGGAAAAACCCATGAGTGCGAGTTGACAAACGGAAAGTAAATTGAATGCAAGGGACTCAACAAGCATGACTTTCTCGATCGTTAGATCATGAGAAATGACAACCTTGCCAAGACCCAATACCTTAGAATGTGAGGCATCACCCCATTCGACATTGGTGGGCATAGATGGGATATTGTGCACGTCCACCACCAAGTCCTTGCTCCCGGTCATATGATTTGTTGCTCCACTATCGAGCAACCATGATCCCCCACCGGAAGCAAACACCTACAAGAGATCAATGCTTGGTTTTAGGTTGTGACGCCCGGATAATTAAGCTACAGTGATCCCACGCTAATGGTGGCACGTCACCATGGTTACTGTTGCTAATCTCGATTTAGTTCGAAACCGATTCGAATTCAATTTAAAAGATCTAACAAACAATAAAAGTTTTCAAATATTAAAACTAAAATGTTTAGTGTGAGTGAAATAATGCACAGGTAATTATGGTGTAGAAATCAAACTTTTATAAAATGTTTGAGTATTTAACCATGAACAAAACAGTAGCTAAAACAATTATTTGAATGCCTTTGGTATTTTGTAAAATGCTAAACTATTTTATTTCAGGGTAAAAGTTTTTTTTTTTGACATTGGATTGTGTTGAAACACTAATTTAGGAATTTGTTTTGTGATTTATAAAAAGTGAATACC
The DNA here is from genome assembly GCF_002162155.2 of Triticum dicoccoides. Classification (NCBI taxonomy): domain Eukaryota; kingdom Viridiplantae; phylum Streptophyta; class Magnoliopsida; order Poales; family Poaceae; genus Triticum; species Triticum dicoccoides. Next base: position 493,371,983 of record NC_041391.1, on the reverse strand, counting down.
AGAATAAAATAAAAACAAAAAAAGAAGTAA
>NC_041391.1:493362918-493370233 GCF_002162155.2 Triticum dicoccoides | reverse complement strand
CCACTGGCCTCGCCTCGCCACACTCCGTGCGGGTGAGCGCTCGCCCCGGCGCCCGTCGCCCTCCTGCCCGCTAACCCGCTAAGGCCCCCCGGGGCCTATGACAAGGGGGCCCGCCCCCATAACGTTTTATTAAAAAAAGGGAAAAGGAATTTAGATAAATATAATTAATAAAAATAATAAGGAATAAAATTAATTAATTAATTAAGTAAATAATTAATTTAATTAATCCTGATTAATTAAACCTAATGACTAATTAACCTAATTAACTACTGTTAATTAAACTTAACTAAGATAATTAGTTAACTGAGTATGACGAACGGGACCCACATGTCCGGGTTGACCTAGTCAACCCTGTTGACTGCTGACGTCAGCATGGCATCATGCTGACGTCATAATTCCATTTTTCGAATTAAATAATTAAATGATTAAATTCCAGAAATTAATAAAATCCTTAAAAAAATCATATCTTTTAATCTGTAACTCGGATTAAAATATTTTCAACATAAGAGTTGCTCAGAACGACGAGACGAACCCGGAAACGCAGCCTGTTCGTCCGCCACGCATCCCTAACCTATCAAACTCGCAACTTTCCCCCTCCGGCTCCTGTGCTCGAAAACACGAAACACCGGGGATACTTTCCCGGATGTTTCCCCCCTTCGTCGGTATCACCACCTACCGCGTTAGGGCACACCTAGCACAACGTATTGCCGCGTCTTGCTTTGTGTTACATTTGATTGCTCTGTTATTTATTATGTTCCCCCCTTCGATACTTTTTCCGATAGACCCCGAGACCGCTGCCGGTACCCCTGTGATCGGCTACGGAGTTGACGACCCCTCTCTCTTGCCGGAGCAACCAGGCAAGCCCCCCCCCTTGATCACCAGATATCGCCTATTCTCCTCTATACTGCTTGCATTAGAGTAGTGTAGCATGTTACTGCTTTCGTTAATCCTATTCTGATGCATAGCCTGACATTGTCGCTACATCTGTCGATACCTTACCTGCAATCCTAAATGCTTAGTATAGAATGCTAGTTTATCATCATTGGCCCTACATTCTTGTCAGTCTGCCTTGCTATACTATCGGGCCGTGATCACTTGGGAGGTGATCACGGGTTTATACTATACATACATACATACTATACAGATGGTGACTAAAGTCGGGTCAGCTCATTGAGTACCCGCAAGTGATTCTGACGAGGGGGCTGAAGGGGCAGGTGGCTCCATCCCGGTAGAGGTGGGCCTGGGTTCCCGACGGTCCCCGACGGTTACTTTGTGGCGGAGCGACAGGGCAGGTTAAGACCACCTAGGAGACAGGTGGGCCTGGCCCTGTTCGGCGTTCGTGGATACTTAACACGCTTAACGAGATCTTGGTATTTGATCTGAGTCGGCTACGAGCCTATACGCACTAACCATCTACGTGGGAGTAGTTATGGGTATCCCGACATCGTGGTATCAGCCGAAGCACTTCAGACGTCAGCGACGGAGCGGCGCGCGCCGAATTGGACTGGAACGCCACTAGGCTAGGTCTGCTTTCGGCCGCCCTCGCAACGTGCAGGTGTGCTATGGGCGATGGGCCCAGACCCCTGTGCGCTTAGGTTTAGACCGGCGTGCTGGCCTCTCTATTTTGCCTAGGTGGGGCTGCGACGTGTTGATCTTCCGCGGCCGGGCATGACCCAGGAAAGTGTGTCCGGCCAAATGGGATCAAGCGTGTTGGGTTATGTGGTGCACCCCTGCAGGGAAGTTAATCTATTCGAATAGCCGTGATCTTCGGTAACAGGACGACTTGGAGTTGTACCTTGACCTTATGACAACTAGAACCGGATACTTAATAAAACACACCCTTCCAAGTTCCACAGACAACCCGGTGATCGCTTTTCCGCAGGGCGACGAGGAGAGGATCGCCGGGTAGGATTATGCTATGCGATGCTACGTGGAGATGCTATTTGGAGATGCTACTTGGAGATGCTACTTGGAGGACTTCAATCTACCCTCTTCTACATGCTGTAAGACGGTGGCTGCGAGAAGCGTAGTCTTCGACAGGATTAGTTATCCCCCTCTTATTCTGGCATTCTGCAGTTCAGTCCACTGATATGGCCTCCTTACACATATACCCATGCATATGTAGTGTAGTTCCTTGCTTGCGAGTACTTTGGATGAGTACTCACGGTTGCTTCTCCCCCCTTTTCCCCTTTCCTTTCTTTCTGGTTGTCGCAACCAGATGCTGGAGTCCAGGAGCCAGACGCCACCGTCGACGACGACCCCTACTACACTGGAGGTGCCTACTACTACGTACTGCCCGCCGACGACGACCTGGAGTAGTTTAGGAGGATCCCAGGCAGGAGGCCTGCGCCTCTTTCGATCTGTATCCCAGTTTGTGCTAGCCTTCTTAAGGCAAACTTGTTTAACTTATGTCTGTACTCAGATATTGTTGCTTCCGCTGACTCGTCTATGATCGAGCACTTGTATTCGAGCCCTCGAGGCCCCTGGCTTGTATTATGATGCTTGTATGACTTATTTTATTTTTAGAGTTGTGTTGTGATATCTTCCCGTGAGTCCCTGATCTTGATCGTACACATTTGCGTGCATGATTAGTGTACGATTGAATCGGGGGCGTCACAAGTTGGTATCAGAGCCAACTGCCTGTAGGAATCCCCCTTCCACACTCCTTGGCCGAAGTCGAGTCTAGACATTGCAAAAACTTTTACTAACTTGGCTGTGTGCCTTACGGGCCCACGTCGCCATTGGGTGGTATTAGGATCTTTTATTCCTCGTCTATACTCTGGGACTCTGATCTCTCTACTATTCGGGTTAAATGAATTTGCTAACTCTAAGATTAGGATCTCGTGATCGCATCCACCCGAAGAGCCCCTTATTGCAGAGGATCGCCTGCTACATCAGAAGATTCCGAAGATACTCTCTGATGTTCTCTCGAGACTTTGTGCCCATCACTTTTGCTATTCCTGACCACCGATAAATCCGTATGGATAACTACTTACACTTGCCATTCATATGATCATCCCCCATTGATCTTGTTATTACAAGATGTCCTGAAATACTCTTCAATATTCCGAGAATTCTTTACGCTTACTGCCCTGCAGTTCCTTGCTGCATGAATACCCCTTCAAATAAATTCTCGCACTTATCGAGTATCCGCTCATCCCCCAGTTGTTCACGTGTTTCACAAAAGTCTTCAAAATACTATTTGATCTTCCGAAAATCCTCTGGAGTCATTTGCTCTTGAAATTCTTGCTTGCTTGCAATATGGTTAATCCCATACGTCTCTAGTCTTATTGACATTCCTTGTCATTATCATTTTGAGTCTGTTGACTCAATATGTGGCGAATGCAAGTAATCATCAGTTGATCCTTTTAAATTATCTCTCCAGCTCAAACGTCTTTCAAACATGAGCTGGTTCTCGACCAAACTATCTGTCGTCGATTGTGCCTCTGGTATATTCAATTGATCCATCCTTGATCAGAACGTCTGCTTCTGATCCCTTGTTGTGGAAATCATAATTCCTTTTTATTTAAGCTTTGAATTATTTAGATGATTCCATAACCTGTTGCATTTGCATTCCTTCCTCTTCTGGTTGAGTACCGATACTCATATCAGATCCTTTGTGGACTATCAAGTCCTTTGTTGGATTGTTATCCGACAGTGTCCTTCACATTTGAACACTTTGTGAGTTCTTCCCCTTATACATGATGCCCTTGTTAAGTTGTATCCTCTGCTTGGCCAACCATGCTCTGCTTTCGGGCTTGTGTTATTTACTTTGGAAACTTGTGGTATATGTTTCTAAGAAGCCCCTATGGGTTGAACATATGCCTTCTCTAAACCGTGTGAACCCGAAAGTTTTCACGAGTCATACTTATCTGGTATTGCACCAGGTAAAACTTTCAACAACTAATGTCATCTTCGAAATACGAGAGGTGAATGGAAGATTATGCATTGAGGAAGTGGGAGTCGACCTTGAACTTTGTGTTCATGCCCATGGACGCGATGTATATCCTATCATGGAAGCTTCTTGTAATAATAACTATTTCCTTGATAGCTAACATATGGTATCTGTGAATTGATCCCTTGCAACCGTGGTTCCGACCATGATTGTTCTTCTTTGATTCCATTTCTCGGACAAGTTAAAACAATTGTCTTCTATGGATCGATACACCAGTCCAACCTTTACTTTGGTCTTGTGTCGAGTATTACCCCCCTGGTATCTCGAGATTATCATGGTACTGCATAACTTCCTATGAGTTCTTCATCAAGTACTACATACTCACTGATTACAATTTTTCATGGGCTCTGAGTTATTAAACACTCAAAGACACCGATAACTGAACCGAGTCCGCATTACGGTTCAACAACTCTTACTAATATTCTTTACTTACGAGTTTGTACCCGATCATGTCATTCCTAGCCTGATCGGTTATATCATTACCATGCTAAATTTTAACTGTGCTACCTGGTCCTTAATCCCGGAGCACAACTTTTGACAATGAGCTAAGCTTACGTCGATCTTCCTCGTCATATCAGTTCGCCTTGAACAACAACCTTGATTTCAGGTTTGTGTCGTACCCTTGGTTCCAATAACCTTTCACTTTATCATTACTTTGACTTGATGTCATCACCGATCGATTACATCTTCATGAACTCTCGCGACAAATGTGTCGTGAATATCATCAACATTCTGAGCTCTTCCAAGAGATCTATTGAAATCATGATGAGAAATACCATCCTTGCCCTCGATGATTGGTGTTATCAGCGACAACATTATTGCATTCCCTCCAACACAAAACTTGTTCCTGTATTGTGTTGTACCTTGAGTTCCTTGCTATCCAACTTATGTTATATTCTACCGCGGAGTATTACCATCTTTGATGTTAAGAATGTTGTGAGGATTACTCCACCTCTTAAGAATTCTTGCTATAATGATACTTCTCACCATCACCATTCTTTCTTGGTCCTCGTGTTGATTCCAACCGGGGTACCCACAAGTGAACGGTGTTGTTTGGATTATGCACTTCTAGCAACCCTATTGCTTTGAAGTTAATGATCGATAGTTCATTCTAAGTCCTTCGCTAATTGAATCACCATTCTGACATTGGTCGTGCAACCCAATCCACATTTCGGGTGCACCTTTCAACCAATGTTTAATTGTGTATGTTTTCCTCGAGCATACTTCCTTATATCATTTGATCTAACAAATGTTATCTTCTTGTTCACCTAATGGTGGAAATCCATCTTTTGGGAATATCGGTGAATTGCCGTTGAGTTCACCAGACACCTCCTTGTCCTCTCCTTGGTTTAATGGTGAACTATTGCTTCAGAAACCCGCTCCCATAGTTCATTTCCCGAGAAGCTTGCAATGCCATTTCAACGATTTGTGTTGCGCCTTTTCTTCTCGGACATCCTGAGTCTCAGGTATCCTGACACCAATCGGATCTGAATCTCGGTCAGATATGATGGTTGGGACAACTTTCCAAGAGTTATGACGTTGATCCTTTGATGACCCGGTAACATGATGTCATGCCTAGCACCCCCCCCGGCTGGAGGACCTATCATTATAGATTCCTTTTCAGCAAGGTTATCCATTCATCCATGAGGAAATTGTAAGACTTATTCTACAAGTTATTCTTGATGGATCCTTCGTGTTTCCAAAGTCTGATCTTCACCTGAAGACCATGTCAATGCTATCTCGAAGCATGTCTATGGTACTCCGATTTTCAACAAGAACATTTGAAGCACGATGCTAAATTTTGTTTATCATTTATCCAAACACCGTTGTATGGGCAATGTCATGAAAATTCTCTCCCCTACCTAAAGAGTTTTATACATAATATCCTGTCATGGATATCTTGCTCTGCTTGTCCTGGGGAAGGATATACCCCTGATATACGTGTTTTAAGCACATCTTCCTTCCCGTTGTTTTGTTCAGAATTTCTTGTAAACCACTTAACCGAGCAGTGGTAATCCCCTGCTTAGGTAAACACCTCGGTGTACCTTCCTGTCTGGTGTAACCCTGTTACTATTTTGATGACATTCCGGTAGCCACCGATGGACGAGAACTTTGCCTATTGGCCCGCCTCGTTCAACGAGCAGGAAATGGTTCTCTTTGTCCCTCGCCCTTGGTATCGATGTTGTTGCCGACATATCTGACAGGCTACCCTTTGACACGCCTTACTATCATGACCGTGCAAAATGTCGGCCCCCTTCCTACTTTCAACCACATGGTGGCCCCATAACCCACAGTTCCACAGGATCGAAATCTGACTCTCCTGTACACCCCTGTTCCCAAAGTTATTCCTCCCGCGGGGACTCGTACATAATTCACGAGCCACTTTCCGGGAGATCATCAATTCTGTTATCAGACACCGTACTTATTCTCGTTGCCCTGAAACCCCTCTCACCTTCTGACGAGGCATTGAACGATTGCCTGGCTGCTTGAAACGTCTTATGGCACCTCCTTACTTTGCTCTCGATACTTTCTTAAGCTTCAATTCGAGAGTTACTTTCGCCACCTTCCCTAATGTTATCTACCGGATAAGCAACCGTGCAGAGTTCCGATCTTTCGAGTTACCCATTATCATTTTACGTAAGTACGATGGAGTTCCCGAAGAAAGGATGCCGACTTCATAATCATGACCTGAAGCAGAGAAATGAAGACAACAACACAATGGATCGACCTCTTCGAGAAGAGCAACCGAGAACGAGAAGATCCGTTAGAATTTCACAACCACAAATTTCCCCCTTACACCACCTCTTAAATCTCGGGACGAGATTTCTTGTAGTGGAGGAGAATTGTGACGCCCGGATAATTAAGCTACAGTGATCCCACGCTAATGGTGGCACGTCACCATGGTTACTGTTGCTAATCTCGATTTAGTTCGAAACCGATTCGAATTCAATTTAAAAGATCTAACAAACAATAAAAGTTTTCAAATATTAAAACTAAAATGTTTAGTGTGAGTGAAATAATGCACAGGTAATTATGGTGTAGAAATCAAACTTTTATAAAATGTTTGAGTATTTAACCATGAACAAAACAGTAGCTAAAACAATTATTTGAATGCCTTTGGTATTTTGTAAAATGCTAAAGTATTTTATTTCAGGGTAAAAGTTTTTTTTTTGACATTGGATTGTGTTGAAACACTAATTTAGGAATTTGTTTTGTGATTTATAAAAAGTGAATACCAGAATAAAATAAAAACAAAAAAAGAAGTAAATAGAAAACAGAACTAACAAAAAAAAAAGAGAGGAAACCCCCTCCCACGGCCTACGGGCCCAGCTGGCCGCCAAAACCGGCCGGCCCAGCCGG
>NC_041391.1:493350857-493361818 GCF_002162155.2 Triticum dicoccoides | reverse complement strand
GCGCCCGCGCCTCCCACTGCTGCAGCTGCCGTGGCCTCGCCCCTCACGCCAGCCCGTCCGCGCGGCCCCACTCCGGCGGCGCCTCCTCTGCCGCCCGCGAGCTCGCTCGTCGCCGGCCCCGCACTTCGTCTCCCCACGCCGGCCGGCCACCGCGGTCGCCTTGGCCACTGGCCTCGCCTCGCCACACTCCGTGCGGGTGAGCGCTCGCCCCGGCGCCCGTCGCCCTCCTGCCCGCTAACCCGCTAAGGCCCCCCGGGGCCTATGACAAGGGGGCCCGCCCCCATAACGTTTTATTAAAAAAAGGGAAAAGGAATTTAGATAAATATAATTAATAAAAATAATAAGGAATAAAATTAATTAATTAATTAAGTAAATAATTAATTTAATTAATCCTGATTAATTAAACCTAATGACTAATTAACCTAATTAACTACTGTTAATTAAACTTAACTAAGATAATTAGTTAACTGAGTATGACGAACGGGACCCACATGTCCGGGTTGACCTAGTCAACCCTGTTGACTGCTGACGTCAGCATGGCATCATGCTGACGTCATAATTCTATTTTTCGAATTAAATAATTAAATGATTAAATTCCAGAAATTAATAAAATCCTTAAAAAAATCATATCTTTTAATCTGTAACTCGGATTAAAATATTTTCAACATGAGAGTTGCTCAGAACGACGAGACGAACCCGGAAACGCAGCCCGTTCGTCCGCCACGCATCCCTAACCTATCAAACTCGCAACTTTCCCCCTCCGGCTCCTGTGCTCGAAAACACGAAACACCGGGGATACTTTCCCGGATGTTTCCCCCCTTCGTTGGTATCACCACCTACCGCGTTAGGGCACACCTAGCACAACGTATTGCCGCGTCTTGCTTTGTGTTACATTTGATTGCTCTGTTATTTATTATGTTCCCCCCTTCGATACTTTTTCTGGTAGACCCCGAGACCGCTGCCGGTACCCCTGTGATCGACTACGGAGTTGACGACCCCTCTCTCTTGCCGGAGCAACCAGGCAAGCCCCCCCCTTGATCACCAGATATCGCCTATTCTCCTCTATACTGCTTGCATTAGAGTAGTGTAGCATGTTACTGCTTTCGTTAATCCTATTCTGATGCATAGCCTGACATTGTCGCTACATCTGTTGATACCTTACCTGTAATCCTAAATGCTTAGTATAGAATGCTAGTTTATCATCATTGGCCCTACATTCTTGTCAGTCTGCCTTGCTATACTATCGGGCCGTGATCACTTGGGAGGTGATCACGGGTTTATACTATACATACATACATACTATACAGATGGTGACTAAAGTCGGGTCAACTCATTGAGTACCCGCAAGTGATTCTGACGAGGGGGCTAAAGGGGCAGGTGGCTCCATCCCGGTAGAGGTGGGCCTGGGTTCCCGACGGTCCCCGACGGTTACTTTGTGGCGGAGCGACAGGGCAGGTTAAGACCACCTAGGAGACAGGTGGGCCTGGCCCTGTTCGGCGTTCGTGGATACTTAACACGCTTAACGAGATCTTGGTATTTGATCTGAGTCGGCTACGAGCCTATACGCACTAACCATCTACGTGGGAGTAGTTATGGGTATCCCGACGTCGTGGTATCAGCCGAAGCACTTCAGACGTCAGCGACGGAGCGGCGCGCGCCGAATTGGACTGGAACGCCACTAGGCTAGGTCTGCTTTCGGCCGCCCTCGCAACGTGCAGGTGTGCTATGGGCGATGGGCCCAGACCCCTGTGCGCTTAGGTTTAGACCGGCGTGCTGGCCTCTCTGTTTTGCCTAGGTGGGGCTGCGACGTGTTGATCTTCCGCGGCCAGGCATGACCCAGGAAAGTGTGTCCGGCCAAATGGGATCAAGCGTGTTGGGTTATGTGGTGCACCCCTGCAGGGAAGTTAATCTATTCGAATAGCCGTGATCTTCGGTAACAGGACGACTTGGAGTTGTACCTTGACCTTATGACAACTAGAACCGGATACTTAATAAAACACACCCTTCCAAGTTCCACAGACAACCCGGTGATCGCTTTTCCGCAGGGCGACGAGGAGAGGATCGCCGGGTAGGATTATGCTATGCGATGCTACGTGGAGATGCTATTTGGAGATGCTACTTGGAGATGCTACTTGGAGGACTTCAATCTACCCTCTTCTACATGCTGTAAGACGGTGGCTGCGAGAAGCGTAGTCTTCGACAGGATTAGTTATCCCCCTCTTATTCTGGCATTCTGCAGTTCAGTCCACTGATATGGCCTCCTTACACATATACCCATGCATATGTAGTGTAGTTCCTTGCTTGCGAGTACTTTGGATGAGTACTCACCTCCCCCCTTTTCCCCTTTCCTTTCTTTCTGGTTGTCGCAACCAGATGCTGGAGTCCAGGAGCCAGACGCCACCGTCGACGACGACCCCTACTACACTGGAGGTGCCTACTACTACGTGCTGCCCGCCGACGACGACCTGGAGTAGTTTAGGAGGATCCCAGGCAGGAGGCCTGCGCCTCTTTCGATCTGTATCCCAGTTTGTGCTAGCCTTCTTAAGGCAAACTTGTTTAACTTATGTCTGTACTCAGATATTGTTGCTTCCGCTGACTCGTCTATGATCGAGCACTTGTATTCGAGCCCTCGAGGCCCCTGGCTTGTATTATGATGCTTGTATGACTTATTTTATTTTTAGAGTTGTGTTGTGATATCTTCCCGTGAGTCCCTGATCTTGATCGTACACATTTGCGTGCATGATTAGTGTACGATTGAATCGGGGGCGTCACATAGGTACCCATTGAGTAATGGGTCCTTTGATGTTAGTAACAAGGGTCTTAGGAACCCAAATAGACCATTCAATGTACTCATAAGGAGAACCAACAAATTTAGCATAGACATGTCCATCACTAGCATGGCACAACACATAAGAAGGGTTAAAGTCGCCGGCTTTGTTGGGAGAGATGGCGTTGCGCTCTTTGGCTTCACCGCTCTTCCCATTGTTCTTCTTCTCCTTAGGAGCACCTTCTCCCTCCTTCACAAAGGTTTGCGTGAGCGGAGGAGGTCGATTGGTCTTGCTCTTCTTCTCCTTGTTCTTCTTCTTGTTCTTGGACTTGGGTGCGAACCCAACTCCCTCCTTGCCCACAATTTCCTTTTGATTGCTCAAAAGGTCATTTAGGTTCTTCTCGCCTTGTATGCATGACACAAGACCTTTCTCGAGTTGTTCCTTCAACTTGGCATTTTCCTCCACGAGATGCACATGCTCACAACATGGGTTAGTAGCATTTGCATTATCAATTAAGACCATGTGAGGAAATGTGGCCTTTTCCTTAGTTAGCTTAACTTGGAGTTGAGCATGAGACTCCTTGAGGGTGGCATGAGCACTTTTCAAGACCTTGTGGGCCTTGTCAAGTACATCAAACTCCTCCGTGAGTCTAACATGATCAACCCCAAGTTTAGCCTTCTTGGAAGCTAGAACACGAGACACAACAAGAGCATGATCAAGATCTTTCTTTAGTTTAGCATGACCATCGTTGTGTGACTCCTCAAGAGCCAAACGATGCTCACGCTCTTCCTCAAGAGCATTAGAGAGATCCAATATCTCATCGGCATAGTCACGACTATGACTTTCCATCTTAGTGATGGTTTCTTCATGAGCCTCGATCATGTCATTGGCTTCACCAAGTTGTTCCAAGAGAGCAACGAAATGCTTCTTAGATATGCCCTTGAGCTTACTCATGAAGGACTCAAATTCATTTATCTCCTCATTGGACCCCTTACCATTATCAAAGTCATCCGTTGAAGGAGGGTTAGGAATAATGGTGGTTTTGATGTTGGGGGTTACCTTGTTGGTGGCCTTAGCCATGACGCACTTGGCGGTGATGTTCACGTTAGGTGCATCGAAGAGAGACACCCGAGGAGTTGAGACAATGGCAACGGATGCCATGGCCATTGTTTCACCATCTTCATCATCATCGTCATCCTCACGGTATTCTTCTTGAACCACCAACCCGCGAGAAGGAGTCTTCTTGGTGAAGTTGTTCTTGTTGGGGAAGGACTTGGCTTTGTCTTTTTGAATGAACTCGCCACCATTGTCTTCCCGCTTCTCGTATGGACAATCAGCAATGAAATGACTGACATTGCCACAGTTGAAACAAGTTCTAACTCGTTGCTTCCCCTTGAGGCCACTTGAGTTGTTCTTGTTGAAGTTGGGTCTTGTAGTCTTCTTACTCCAAAACTGTCTTGAGGCAAGAGCCATGTGCTCATGATAATCATACTTCGTGTCCTCGGGGTTGCTCTCCGCATCTTCATCTTCTTCTTCTTCCACACTAACCTTGGCCTTCAAGGCAAGATTGGGCTTCTTTGCCCTTTGGGAACGGAGCACCGCATTGTCGGCGGTCTTATCCAAGATGTTCATTGAAACAAACTCATCCAACACTTCACCAGAGGTCATGGAGTGGAAGTCCGGTCTTTGGCGGATGACGGAGGACATGGCCTTGTTGTAGGGCATCATGGCCTTTAGGAACTTGCGCTTGATCCAGTTGTCATCCGTGTCCTTACTCCCATGATCTCGGAGTGCGACCGCAAGTTTGGTCACTCTTCGAAAGAGCTCGCGAGGTTCTTCATCCTCTTTCATTGCAAACTCATCGGCTTCATCTTGCACCACTTCATAGTTGGAGCGTTGAATGCTAGCACTTCCTCTATACATACGCTCGACACACTTCCATGCTTCTTTAGCCATGACATGAGGTCGAAGATGAGGGAGATCTTCGGGAAGGATAGCATCTTGGATGATGAAGAGAGCACTCTCATTGAATTGATTGTCCACTTCTTCTCGAGGGGTGAAGTTGCTTGGATCATGAGGATAGAAACCTTCTTCAATAGTTCTCCAAAGGTTAGTATTCACATGTTTTAAATGACGCTTGAAGCGATAAACCCAAGAATCATAATCTTCATTTTTCACATATTTAGGAGGAGGACCGACATGATTCAAATGAGTAGAGGGGATCGGTCCTCTATACACCGGGGTTCCACATGGGCAAAGATGCCGGTGCCATTTCTACCACTAGTAGAAGGACTCTTTTCATTGTTAGCTTCCCCCTTATCGGAGTTAGCATCCATCACCTTGTTAGTGGGATCACCCACTTTCATTGGTGAGGTAGATAGTTTAAGTCCCTCTAGAAATTCAGTAAACATGCTTTTAACCTCGGCCGTCATGGAGGTTTTCAATGTGTCTAAAGCCACATTGAATTCCTCACGTGAGACCGAGGTTCCCCCTTTGGCCGAAGACGAGATGGGATTCACACCGGAGTGTTCCTCCGCATCATCATTGACGTCAACCATACTCTTCGGACGGCAAAGTCCTTAATAAAGAGACGAGGCTCTGATACCAATTGAAAGGATCGATATGGTTGACTAGAGGGGGGCGGGTGAATAGGCAACTAACAATTTTTAGACTTTTCTTTAACAAATTAAAACTTGCAATGAAATAGGTTGTCTAGATGTGCAACTACGTGGAAAACCTATATGATGCAAAGACAATAAGCACACAAGCAAGTTATGGATATAACTCAAGTAAGCTTGCAAAAGTAAAGGGACAAGATAACCAAGAGTGGAGCCGGTGGAGACGAGGATGTGTTACCGAAGTTCCTTCCTTTTAAAGGGAAGTACGTCTCCGTTAGAGCGGTGTGGAGGCACAATGCTCCCCAAGAAGCCACTAGGGCCACCGTAATCTCCACACGCCCTCACACAATGCGAGATGCCGTGATTCCACTATTGGAGCCCTTGAAGGCGACAACCGGACCTTTACAAACAAGATTGGGGCAATCTCCACAACACTTGGAGGCTCCCAACAACACCACGAAGCTTCACCACAATGGAGTATGGCTTCGAGGTGACCTCAACCGTCTAGGGTGCTCAACACCCAAGAGTAACAAGATTCGCTAGGGATAAGTGGGGGGAATCAAATTTCTCTTGGTGGAAGTGTAGATCTGGGCCTTCTCAACCAATCTCGAGCAAATCAACAAGTTTGATTGGCTAGGGAGAGAGATCGGGCGAAAATGGAGCTTGGAGCAACAATGGAGCTTTGGGGGAAAGAGGTAGATCAACTTTGGGGAAGAAGACCCCTTTATATAGTGGGAAGAACAATCCAACCGTTATTCCACTCACCAGCCCCGCACAGAGCGGTACTACCGCTGGGGAAGGACGGTACTACCGCTCTGGGCGGTACTACCGCTCGACCCAGCGGTACTGCCGCGCTGCCTGGGGCCCTGACCCCAGGGCGGTACTACCGCCAGGGAAGAGCGGTACTACCGCTCTGGGCGGTACTACCGCTTAGACCCAGCGGTACTGCCGCGCTGCCCAGGGCCCTGTCACCAGGGCGGTACTACCGCTAGGGAAGGGCGGTACTACCGCTCAGAGCGGTACTACCGCCCCTACTACCTCCCTTAGTGCCGCAAAACCCGACACGAAAAATTCATTCGAGAATCGAGGCGGAAGTAGCCCAGACGCACAACGGTACTACGGCCGAAACACCCAAGCGGTACTACCGCTTGGAGCGGTACTACCGCTCTGAGAGCGGTACTACCGCTGTGGAGTTTCGGCGGTACTACCGCTGTGGACGCGGTACTACCGCTAGGGCAAAGCAGATCATAGTAAGGGGAAAACAGCAGCTCCAGAGATGCGGAAGGAAAGATGACGGGTGTGATAATGATGTGTACGTGTGATTCCACCCAAGTCTTACCAAAACGGATCCCCTCTTGATAGTACGGTGACTCCTACGAAACTAGTCCACCAACAACGAAACGAAGGAGCTACACTGTCTTGAATTACAACACCGAGGGGAGGAAATCGTCTCGTGCCAATGGATGACTCTCTGAAAGAACTAACGCACACAATTAGTCCGCACAAGCATTGTCATCAATCACCAAAACATATTGGGAATAAATATGCCCTTACAAGAGCTTAGAGGCAAGAAGATCCCCCTTGATCATTTCGATATCGCCCATGCTTGCATTAGATTTGCTATTGTTACTGTTTGCTCCTATTCTGATGCATAGCCTGCTTGTGTAACCTGCTCTTTTACCTTACCTGCTTATCCTAAACTTCTTAGTATAGGTTGGTTAGTGATCGTTCAGTGACCCCTCACCTTGTCCCAGTTGCCTCGGCTTGATGATCGATGACTCGATCAACGTGATCAAAGTCCGGAGCCCGACACATCACCTCACCCCCTTTAGTTGTACGACTCTGCATGGCTACTACGAGTGCCAAGGGTGATACCTCGTAACGCACTCCTGATGATAACTCTGTAGTGTAGCTAATCGGTCATGGCCTATCGAGGGTGATTCCTCCTTCACCACTCCCGATGACTCTATCGTGCAACACCTCGAGTGTGAACATCGAGGGTGATTCCTCCTAGTTCACCTTGACAATTACATCAAAAGGAATCCATCGAGGGTGATTCCTCGGATTTCCCCCTTGATGTTATGGACACACTGTTACCTTGGCTTTACCGCAGGCCCATATTAAAGTCAGGTCGGCCCCAAGGGGCACCCGCGAGATATGTGAAGTCGGGTTGACCGTGGGGGTACTCGCGAGAGTTACTATTACCACGGGACTGAAAGGACAGGCAGTACCATCCCGGTAGAAGTGGACGAAAGTTCCCGACAGTCTCTGGATAGTCGGGTTGACCTGGAGGGTACCCGCAATATAACTATGAGGCACGGCCGGGAAAGTAGACCGTCCTAGAGAGAGAGAGAGGGGGGGAGGGGGGGTTGGGCCTGGCCCTTGCCGTATTTTCTCGAGACGGGGTCACGTGATCATGAGTCTCTGCTCGTCTCTGCGAGCTCCCAATACACTAAGGGTTTGGGTATTTGATCTGAGTTGGCCATTGGCCTATACACACTAACCGCCACACGGGAACAATTATGGGCACTCGAATTTGTACATTTCTTCCGAAAGCTCTGTCAGACGTCCAGTTCAGCATTGTGGCCGGGACGGATCATGCCATCCAGGAAGAGGTGGCGCTGGTATATACCCCCCCGCGCACAACGACCCGGAGTGCAAAGGGCGATGGGACGAAGACCCCTAAGCGCTTAGGATGCAGACCAGCGGGGACCTCTCTACGGAGCCTAGGTAGGACTACGATGTGTTGATCTTCCGAGGCCCGACATGACCCAGGAAAGTGTGTCCGGCCAGAGTAATCAAGCGTGTTGGGTAATGTGGTGCACCCCTGCAGGGAAGTTATCTATTTGAATAGCCATGCCCACGGTAATGGACGCTCGGAGTTGTATCCTGATTTATTACAACTAGAAATGGATACTTGAGACATTAGATGGATATGATGGCTCCGGGACTGCTTTCTCGCAGGGAGTCGAGGAAGGATCTCTAGGCATTAATGCTACAACATGCTTGTTAATTATAAAATGCTATTCTGTACTCTTCTGAATGCTGCAAGATGCTAGTCTTTGATAGGCTAGGCTTTCCCTTCTCCACTGGCATTCTGCAGTTCAGTCCACAAATACAGCTCATTCCTTTGATACTGATGCATACTTAGCATAGATCTGATGTCAGTCTTGCGAGTACTTTGGATGAGTACTCATGGTTGTTTTGCTACCTCTATTTCCCCTATACCCGGTTGCTGCGATCAGTTGGTGGATCCCAGGAGCCAGATGCCACATCGACGGCTACTACTACCCCGAGGGTGCCTACTACTACGTGGTGACCGCCGACGAACATGAGTAGTTAGGAGGTCCTAGGCAGTAGGCCTTGCCTTTTCGATCTGTATCGTGTTTGTGCTTGCCTTCTTAAGGGATTATTGTTTAACTTTATGTCTGTACTCACATATTGTTGCTACCGCTGACTCGTTTGTATTCGAGCTTCTGTACTCGAGCTCTCAAGGCCCCTGGCTTGTAATATGAAGCTTGTATTATTTTAATTTGTGTCTAGGGTTGTGTTGTGATATCTTCCCGTGAGTCTCTGATCTTGATCGTACACATTTGCGTGTATGATCAGTGTATGATTGAATCGGGGGCATCACACCGCAAAATGTGAGGATCAGATTATTCGACATGAGATTAGAGAATGAAATATCTCCACCCAAATATACCACACAATCAGCGAGAGAGGACCAATGAGTTGTGTGAGTCCACAAAATGTGAGGTTGAGATCATTCCACGCCATATACAAAGCTAAGAGATCCACAATCCTACATACCATACATAAGAGTGAGAAGATAAGTGGGAAAATTTTGTTTTTGCCACTCTAGATTTTGCCAATTTTCTTTATGCCACTCTAGATTTTGACATTTCACTTTTGCCACTCATAGTTTTTGACAACTATCACAATTGCCGTTCCCGTGGCAAAAACAAAATTTTCAGAGTGGCAATTGTGATAATTGTCAAAAGCTAAGAGTGGCAAAAATTAAATAAAAATATTTTGCTTTTGCCACAGAATGGCGGTTGTGATAATTGTCAAAAACTAAGTGTGGCAAAAGTGAAATGTCAAAATCTAGAGTGGCATAAGGAAAATTGGCAAAATCTAGAGTGGCAAAAACAAATTTTTCCCAAGATAAGTGAGTTGTGTGAGTCCACTAAATTGGAGGTTGAGATTCTTCAACATGAGAGTAAGGAGATGAGTGATCTACCACCAAAATAAAATGAGGGATCCACCATATGAAAATAGAGAGGATTATTCAATTACTAACTAACCTTTCACAAAATTCTCTTTATTTGAAATACGTACAGATGCAAAAGTCATACCTATCGCCATCTTGCCATCTTACAACGATGGGAGGACCAGATCCAGGAACAGTTGTGGTGCACGTGGAACACCACTACACAAGGTGCATGTTTGCAGATTGATTTTGACCAAGGAATGGATGTAATCAATGAGGTAAAACAAAAGAGATCATCCATTTTGATGAGACCAGAGGTATGCGCATATGAACTCTTGAAGCACTGGCGAAATGAAATCAGAGAAAAAAAAATGTTGGGTACATCCTTTAGCACACCAGCATTCTCTTAGCATAAATTTTTCAACCTTGAAGACAAATGAAAGGAGTTGACAAACTTAAGACTAATGCAGAATTGTTCAAGTTTTTCTTTGCCTAGTTGTTCTCTACTGTCCTCGTATATATTTTTTTGTGGACGATATAAGTCGAGGATGACTTTTCTCCAAGAGAGGGAGGATGATATAGACATGATCATGGTTGGTTACAAATTTGTACTCCTGAAATTGTTAGTTGGAAGGAGTTGTTGAGTTGAACAAAACATCATGTGGACATTCATAAACATTTGAAGAAGTTAGTGAAGGTGAAAACTAAACTTATGCATTCGATAAGATCTTTGCATTGTTTCTTTGCACTGGCCCTATTTTGTTTTGTGTGATGACTAGCTAGAGATGTGGACGACTCCATTTCAAGAGGGGGAGGATGATGGGACATGACAACCATTTGTACACCCACGGTCATGAAAGGAGAAATCATAACAATTTGTGTCAAAGAAATACATGACCAGGTGAACGCTAACTTAAGTTCATACTGCAATCATGAGCACATGCCTACACCTTCATCTTTCGTGTTATTGATTGAACTCAGATGCAACGTCGAAGAAGGACAATGACTTGCAGCCGTGCAGAAACAATGTTTTCAAGACGAAGAGACAGAGTTAGGAGCTCATGAAGAAAAGTCTGTTGTCGGAGAAGACAGTGTTCTGACTCTGGCAAAACATTGTTATACTCGAGTTTAGCCATCTACATTTTGAGAAAGAATTCCTGAAGCCCAAGCTCTCTACTGAAGAAACAATGCTCGGACTAGGATGAAACAGTGTTTGGTTGGGTCAACAGTTCGCACATTCACGCCAGATTTCCGGAAGTTACCCCATTAAGTCTCGAAGTTGGTTTGTTTTCGCACGTACGCTGGTTCCCAAAGCTAGCTTCCTGCGCACCTATCCATGGGGGTTGTCCCTGGTTATAAACTCAA
>NC_041391.1:493331179-493350585 GCF_002162155.2 Triticum dicoccoides | reverse complement strand
TATCAATTATGTGAAGTATTAACAAGCATTGGACTTTGAAGGATTACTAAATATGTATGCCCCATTGCAAGGCACCGGCAATTAGCCAGCATTTAAGAAATCAAAGAATAGAAAACTTTTATGTATAGGCTAGTGAATCTAGGCTTAGTGCCTTCGCCTCGTATACCTTTGGCCCAACATGACCGGTAATTTCTTTTCTGAATTTTCTAGTCCCTCCGTCTCTAAATACAAGTCTTTTTAGAAATTTCAATATGAACTACATACGGATGTACATAGACATAGTTTAGAGTGTAGATTCATTCATTTTGCTTCGTATGTTGTTCATGTTGGAATCCCTAAAAAAACTTATATTTAGGAACGGAGGAATATGAACCAGGTATATTTACCCTCACGCAGTTCTAGTCAGACTGCTAATTTGGTGCCGAATGTTGCAGTGACTAATTTGTTTTACTTTCTACACTTTCAGACAGAGTGGAGGAAACAAAGCAGTTGTGCCATTAACCAGGGAGTACAGAGCAGCTGGGTCATAAAAATTTAGGACAGGGTCTGCTCCTCTGAACGTGCAGTGCAAAACAAGATGCCATCATAGTGTTCATATACCATTGGCCCATTCAGAGCATGATCTTGTTTAGGAGAGAGCACATACCAGAGGGGCCTCTGAAGCGACCGTAGAGAACATGAAAATGCGATATTGTGGCACTACACAGGGACATTCCTTCTTCCTTTGATCTTCGCTGGGATGGGAGCAGAGAGCAGTGATAGGACGGCAGCAGCCCAACTCAAGTAATCATGCTTGTTCCTTGCTTAAAGGAGAGCCCTTGCTTTCCTTTACAAGTCTTGATCCTTTCCTGTTCCTCAATTGCCAAGCAAAAGTTAATGGCTTGCCCAGCACTTTTAACTTTTAAGACTT
The DNA here is from genome assembly GCF_002162155.2 of Triticum dicoccoides. Lineage (NCBI taxonomy): Eukaryota > Viridiplantae > Streptophyta > Magnoliopsida > Poales > Poaceae > Triticum > Triticum dicoccoides. The sequence goes on along the minus strand of NC_041391.1, from coordinate 493,349,675 downwards.
TGGATGTGTTACTAAACTAGGAACGATGAAATTATACCTACTGGTACGTGAAGTGCCATCACTTTACTTTATGGGAAACAAGTGAGGCTGATCGTCAGGGAGAATTTCCGGAATGAAATCTGCAGTTTGACAGTGCGTTGTTTAGTCAGTTTTAGGTCTTGATCCCATGTGTTCTACTACTAACATAGCCTGTCCATGGTGTTCGTCGACCATTGCCCTGTCAGTAGACAAACAAGTAGATCACAATTATGGCTCCCAATAAATGAGGTCGCTTCTGGTTTGGTTTGCTGGGGTTTCGCTTGACAAGTAGGGAGAGACCATTCAATTCTGGAAATCATTTTCTTGTCAGTAGCCAGCTACTGTACTAATTAGTCTGCAGGATAAAAGAGTGCACATCAAGACGAGGAGTTACTATAACCATGTGATGGACTGATAAATTTACGACCCTCACGTGTTCTCCTTTTCTAGGTCAGAAATAGACTGGACTTCCAGATGCTGAAGCTTGGACTTGATGGCCGCTCATGTGCTGAACTACTGGTGCCTGCCTGAGATGTATTCTCCCTTACCTTCCGTGTTAAACAAATCGCAACCTCTTCCAGTGCAGCTGTGTTTATTTTAACCCACTTGTGCTCTCCTTCCCATTAATTAATTGGCCTATGATTCTGTGAGTCTCCTCTGCATATCATAACTACAATATTGATAATGCACATTCCAGCATCAACACCAGTGATGGAGGTGACCGTAGGAGTAGAGTACACGTCCTATGTGTACATCCACATCTGCCACGTACTGTGCATTTGAATTTACCTCGACTTGTTGAATGAGACTGGGCATTTCAAATAGATCCTTCTTTCCATGGACTCTCCAACCCAGAAAGAACATGTGCCCCCCCACGGCACTGCCAAAACTGATCGAGTATTTGAATGTACCTTCGAGATGAGCTGATTCAAACTTGAGTCATGCATGGCACCTTGAGTTTTGCAACTGCTACTCATTCGGGTTGCCTTCCTTTTAAGGCCTTTAGAAGTTTGAGCTTTTCAAGTAACTTGTGCAGGAGAGGAGCGCTTTATACATTGATTCCCTTTATTTGGGCTGATTCAGTTGGACTAGAAAGTGAACAAAAACTATGCCCGAAAGCCGAAAGTGCATTATTTTTTGAACGGTGGATTCAAACTTTACTGAAAAAGACATTCGCCCCGCTTTATATAAAGCAACGACCAGAAGACAAATCCGGGTACAACACGCAACCCCCCACACACCACACACACCCAAGGCAAGATACAAGGGTGCCGATGCACCGCAACACTACCCAATCGACCACCAAGCACAAAACAACACTTGGGGCCGACGAGGACCTTCCGAGACCTAGCCACCGAGAAAAAGTGAAGCGGGACAATGGCGAAGCCTAGACTCCAAGGCGGTGCCTTCAAGAAGGGCACGACACCGAAAGCCGCCACCGCCCGATCTCAGAGATCAAGTTTTCACCCGGAGCAACTTGAAGAGAAGAGAACACCACGACGAAGCCTTCAAGAAGGAAACGACGCCCGCGGCGCCACCACCGTCGGCCGGAGAAGACCGGGCAAGTGATGGACTCCGGTGTTAACCCTCTACCAAACCACCATGCTTCACCAAACATCACCGACCATGCCACCCACGTGGCCATGGCTGCCCGACCGCACCCAAGACGCGCGCTCTGCCCACGAACACCGCGCCTCCCGCCGCCAGGGCCGCCGTCCAGCATCCAAGCAACTCCGTGAACACCCAAAGGCCTTGGCTTTGGCCTGACTGGCAGCCCTCGCCTATGAAGATGCCAGCAACCGCCCTGCCTCGAACATCGCCAGAACCCCAACAAAGAGCACACGGCCGAGGAAAGGGGGAGGAGGAGCAGACGCATCCGGACCGGTGCACCCCTGCACTGGCGACGGGTGGCCATCGGGGCCTCCCATCCCTCCTAAGAACTCCCCACCGGACACACCCCCGTGTCGCCTCACCATGGCGCCCGCCGCAGCTCGGCGCGAAGCCACCAACGGCAGCCCGCCCAACCATCGACCAGAAGCGCGAAGCCAGCCTGCACCCGCAGCCAAGAGCACTCACCAAAAGTGCCATCCCGCGCCGCTCGCCACCGTCCAGGGGCCGGAACAGGGGAGCCCCGACTGGAGGACGGCCAGCGCGCACCACCAGCACGCGCGCCCGCCGCGAGCCCGACCACCACGCTGCACGCAGCAGCGGAAGCCTCCGCGCCCGCCGACGAGGCGCCGCGCGCCGCCCGAGCCCGCCGTACCGCCAGATCTGGCCGAGCCCAGACCTGGCCGCCACCGCAGCAACGAGCGCGAGCCGCCCCGAGCAGCCCACCGCGCCGCCACCAAGCCCTCGCTACCCCGCCGCCAGGGCCCGCCGCCGCGCCTCCGCGCCCCGCACCAGCGCGAAGCACCGCCGTCCGCCGCCGCCCCGCGCCAACAGCCTCCGAGCGGGATGAAGAAGAGCCCCTAGTCACGCAGCCAAAAATGGCTTTGATCTGTTAGGGAACAGGCTGAGTTCTGAGCTGGTGTTTTTAGCTCATTTTACGACACGGTTTGCACACGGAATATCAAAGTTCATTAAGGGCAATCAGGATAAATCCTGGTGCTCCGAACGGGCGTTCAAACATTTTCGGGGAAGCAAAAAGCTATTGGTGCATGGCCGCAAGTATGCGAGAAAGCTATGCTGGTGATGATGTCGAAAGTACAGATAAGATGTAATCAGTAGCATGCATGAAGCAAGAACCAGACGCAGAACTGGCATATTGTATGTTTTCCAGATCGTGGAAAAACGAGAAGCTGGTAGTGAAAGAAAGGCGCCAAAGGTAGTAGAGCAATAAGCACGCGGAGTATACGCACACTCATTGTTACCTCGAACAGAAAATAAAAGGGAAATTTTACACGAGTGATCATCGTTCAATCGCCTGGGCAATATTTTTTTTCTTTTCGAAACGGAGGCATAAAATTTGCCTCATCTATTAAATAAGGAGAGAATAGAGTTTAGAGAATTACAACACACCCACACTTTCGGCATGACAATTACTCGTCCAGAGAAAAAATCCCTAATTTCTTTGCGCCCGCGGCCATCCAAAGCTTGGCCTCGTCGACGATGGCGGTGAGTAGGACGGTCGGTGGTGCACTTTTGTGGCGGAACACTCGTGCATTTCTTTCATTCCAAATGGTCCAAGAGACGAGTATGGCGAGGGAGGCCATAGCTTGCCGGTTAGGATTGCGGTTGTCGGTTCTCTTGTCCCACCACTGGTAGACGGAGTCGTCCATGAGCCAATCGGAAGTATCCATGTGCGCAAGACCTAGTTTCTCAATAAGAGACTTCCATAGCCGAATCGTGTAGCGGCACTTGAAGAAAAGGTGGGCTCCTGATTCTTGCTCCCTATTGCAGAGCTTGCAAAGGCCACAATTTGGCCAACCTCGACGCTCCAAGCGATCGGCGGTCCAAATCCTATCTTGCAACACCAACCAAGCAAAAAACTTAACCTTTGGAGGTGCCCATGCCTTCCAAACCATGCGATCCAAGGGGGAAAGAGTCATGCCTAGGAATTGAGCCTTGTATGTGGTGGCCGCCGTGTAGATCCCATCGTTCGCATGCTTCCAAACGATGAGGTCTTCGGTTTGCTCATGAAGGTGGACGTCATTAAGGAGCATCCAAAGAGTGAAGAACTCCCTAATGTGGGCGATGGAGACATCCGTGTCCGTGTTCAGATTGATCTTGAAGATCCAAGCGTTCCCCACGAGGGCCTCACGGACCTTCCAATTCTTCCTTCTCGAGACCGCAAACAAGAGTGGCGCGATATCCTTGGGTTTGCAACCAAGAAGCCACGGGGAGCCCCAAAAAGGCGTTTTGGCGCCATCCCCTACAGTGATAGTCGTAGAGGCATAGAAAAACTCGAGGTCCTCCTCCGTGCACGGGTTTCCAAGGCCAACCCATAATCTTCGGGGCTCCGTCCATTCATACCATAGCCATCGGAGCCGCAAAGCACGTGCAAACTTGTTGGTGTCGAGCACCCCTAGGCCACCATATTATTTTGGTCTACAAACCACCTTCCAGTTGACCTTGCATTTGGCTCCCGTTGTCTTGTCCGAGCCGGACCAAAGGAAAGCTCTCTCAATTTTGTTAAGGCTATGGAGAGAGCTCTGAGGCACGATGAGGGGCGTGATGGAGAATACTGCTTGGAAGGTAATGACCGACCTAACAAGTGTCGTACGACCGATCGTAGTGATGTTTTGGCCCTCCCAAGTGACCAATTTGCCGGCCGCTTTGTCCTCAAGGTATTGGAAATCCACCTTCTTCAGTTGCCAAACAGATAGTGGTAGTCCTAGGTATTTGACCGGAAAAGAGGCACGTGCCGCCGGCATGCTTTGAAGAATTTGCTCAAGGTCAAGGTGATTGCAGCGAATAGGCACAACCGAGCTTTTTTGGAAGTTGGAACAAAGGCCTGTGACGTCCCCATAGCCTCTGAGGATAGAGGCAAGATTGTCGATGTCCCGCTTGATGGGGGCCACAAAGACCGCCGCATCATCCGCATAGAGGGAGGTGCGCACCATGGCACCCCGACCACGGATCTTATGTAGGAGCCCTTTTCGCGTCGCCAAGTCTAGGATCTTATGCAAGGGGTCACTTGCCAAGACGAAGAGGAGTGGAGAGATGGGGTCCCCCTGCCTGAATCCGCGGCCATGCTTGACAGGAGGGCCGGGTAGCCCGTAAATCGAACGAAGATGATGTGTTGTGTTCCATACTATCGTTCTGAAGATGATTGATCTTGGCAGAATACGGGTCTGGCAGGTCTGTCCGTATTCAATGACCGTTTATATATTGGTATATAGTGCAGACGTCCACTACAAAACCTCGAAGAAAATGCGCTTCCGTGTTTGTCTCTGATTAGGCATCTCCAACGACCACCCGCAAACCGCTGGCATCTCTTTGGATCGCGCTGTCCAGACCACGGAAGCCATCCAACGCGGTCCTCTATCGGTCAGCGACGCGGTCCGGATGTGTTTTCTTCTGTAAACCGAAGACAAACGTAGAGGGCTTTGCAGGATTACGGACACACGAAACGTCACTCTCCGCCCCTTGGCCCACCCAAAATGAAGGCGGAGCCTGCGCTTTTTTTAGAGGAAAGGCATACACCCGACTTTATAAATAAAGCCATAAGGCAAGTAGCACCACATAACAGATCGTACCACACAACAACCCAACCCCAACTACGGGTCAAATGAAAGAGAAGATAGTCAGGTACATGGCTCCCTCGCCAGTACACGGTACGCAGGCCGGAAAAGAAACAACCCAAATAAAACTAGTCTGCCGACCCCAAAAGATAACTAAGCCTCCTGCTCTTGTCTTCATAACTGAGAGGCCGAAGCCCGAACTTTGGAGATTAGCATAGAGAGCGCTTCCTGATCGTTGACATTAGTCAATGATTTCCACTGCTGCAAGAGAGCACACGATTTAAATAAGCAATCAACAGGTTTAGCCGGAAACACATGCTCAATAGTAAATTTGTTCCTAGTTGTCCAAAGGGACCAACATAGAGCCCCCAGACCAACCCAAAAGATACGTCTGGATACGCCAGACAAGTTACTTGCCAAGCTGCGCAGCTCAGCAAAGGAGGCAGGGGCTCAAGAAACAAGAAGCCAATCTCTCACACAACTCCACACGAGCTTAGCCAAGACACAATGGAAAAAAAATATGCTCGGTATCCTCCAATGCACCACACAGAGCACAGAATTGGGAGCCCGGCCCATTTCTCTTGCGAATCTGATCAGCCGAAGGCAACCAACCTCTAAAGGCTTGCCATAAGAAAATCTTAGTCTTAGGAGGAATCCAGGCCTTCCAAATCTGGGAGAAACGATTAGTAGGAGTGCCACCAACAAGCTTAGCATAAAGCGACTTAACAGAGAAGCGACCAGAGGCAGAGAGCGGCCAAATCACCGAATCCCTGTTCGTCGAGAGCGTGGGGAAGAAGGCAGTAAGGCGTTGCCAGTCTTCAAACTCTACAGGCGACAAGGATCATCGAAAGGCTAGGTTCCACCCATGGGAAGCCAGCTCCGCAATAGAAATATCTGGATCAGAGCAATAAGAGAATAGGATGGGGAAAGTCACAGAGAGGGGTGAGTCTCCACACCACTAGTCAAGGTACAACCTAATAGAGGAGCCATCCCCAACTACAAACTTAACAAAAGACTGGAAAACATGCCTAACTTTGACCAGGGACTTCCAAAACTGAGAACTACCATGCCAGTTAGCAAACATCGGGCTCGAGGAAGGAAAATATTTAGCCCTAAGAATAGACAGCCAGAGGGGCTGGTCCTCCGCACTCATAATGTTCCACCACCATTTGATCAACAAGCATTGATTCATGATGGAAGTATTAATAATCCCTAACCCCACAAGGTTTTTGGGCCTACACATCAGCTTCCATTTAGCAAAACGGTATTTACGACGGTTATCAGCAGCATTCCAGTAGAACGCCTCACGGTGTTTATTAAAACCATCATGTGTCCCACCCGATAGAAGGTAGAAGCTCATCAGGAACATGGGGAGGGAGGACAGACAATCATTGATCAAAGCCACTTTTCCCGCATTGGTATTATACCTGCCATGCCAAGGATGGACCCTGTTGCCCACCTTGGTAACCACCGGGGCAAATTCTTTCGCATGAAGCACGTCCGGGGATATGGGAAGGCCCAAATATTTGAAAGGGAACGCTCCTAACTTACAGTTAAGAAGATGTGCCACTCGCACAGCTTTAGACTCGTCCACACCAGTAACAATAACTTCACTCTTGGCAAAGTTGATCTTAAGACCAGACATCGCTTCGAAGCAGAGGAAAATAAATTTGAGATGGGCGAGGCAAGCATCATTTAGCTCAACCATAATGATTGTGTCATCCGCATATTGAAGGTGGGTCATTCCACGGGGAGAAGATTAGAACTAACCGGAGAGATGTGCCCATGAGCAGCTGCCCTGGACAGCAAATGGGATAAGGCGTCCGCTACAAAGTTGAACAAAATGGGCGAGGCAGGATCACCTTGCCGCAGGCCCCTACCATTGGCAAAAAACTTAATAACCTGACCATTAACATAGATGGCAGTATGACCTCCCGAGACCGGCTGCATGATTCTATGAATAAAATGCCCCTCAAACCCTTTAGCTAGCAAAACCCTATGCAAAAAAGGCCAGCTCACCAAGTCGTATGCCTTCTCAAAATCGAGTTTAAGAATCACCGCTTTAGACTTACGAATCTTAAGGTCATGCACAATTTCATGCAAGCAAAGAACCCCATCCAAGATGAAAGCATCCCGCACTATTTCCGTGCCAAAATCCTCCATCCCTTCTTCCATCCCCGACCGCTCTCTGCCCAATTCCCGTCCTTTTCTCCCGCCCTCTCCTTCCTTATGACGCCGATGCATGGAACCATCGGAGATGGAGCCGATGGAGGTGCCGGAGGATCCGATCATCACGCTCTGCCGTAAGATCAACTTAGCTATGCGGCAAAATCGCGTGTCAAAGCGAGGGCGGCAAAGTAGGAGAAGATCAAGAAGCAATTGGGCACCGGTGGGCCTGGTGGTGGTGTGGCGGCCGTGGAGGATGCTGCCAGATTGGCATGCCCACAGTACAGATGGCGCAGTGGCCGGAGTATTACAAGCCTCTGTACTACTACGCCACCAAGCAGCTCAGAACCCCTGCCGGTACGGTTCCTTACATCATAGACGTTAATGCGGTGCTGCTCTTCTCCGAGTATTCTTTGCCGCAGCTCGTCCGAGGGCGGATGACAGGCAGGGAGTAGATGGGTGCTCGCACACTATTCGCTGCAATGCCTAGAGTAGAGGAGCCGGCGTACATCGCCGGGGACAGGGAGATGCTAGGTACCATCCACGACGGAGGCGAGGGAGGAGGAGGGGGCTATGAGCACGGGCAGGTGGAAGATTCGGATCCTACCCATTTCGGCAACTACCAACAGCTACAGACCTACACCCAGACGGCCACGCATCAGTCCTACACCCAGACCGGCGATGGCACACAGCAACAACAGCATTGGGCCACCAGAGAGTAGCAACCGAAGGGGTAGGAGGAGGAGGACGATGAACTGGATGATACAGTTGGTGATCCGAAGAAGAAGGGTAGAGGACGAGCTATTGTGCGATCCATGGTTAGCCACTAGCATTGATACGATCCATGGCACGGAGCAAAAGGGCACAACCTTTTGGAGTAACATTCACATATGGTTTCATGAACACAAGCATTTCGTGGCCTACTCCGATGCGCTCATCTGTAACCGTGAATGGAAGTCTCTCAACCATCGATGGTACACCATCCAAGAGGCCGTGGCCAAGTATTGCAAGCAGTTGAAGAATCTCATCTTGAAGTTGTACAATTAGTATGCTCTGTTGTGTAAGACCTTGGATATGGCGAATGGTCCCTCCCAGGGGGTGCCAACTTGTGAGGTTTCTGTTAATCCACTCAAAGGACCATGTTTCCTTCCTAGAAGGCACGTCCTCTGACGTGTCTATCGTGATAGCAGCGTAAGTCTTGTTGGTACAACATAGATCTTCTAAGTGCTAGCTCACGTTCTTCCTCCAAAAGGTCCAGGCCATCCTGCCTTGCTTCTTCTGCTTCAGCTTCTGAGTAAAGATCCACTAGGGGAGAGTTGTGGAGCAGATCACTCGGTAAGACCGCTTCTGGCCCGTACACCATAAAGAACGGGGTGTTATTGGTGGATCAATTTGGGGTCGTCCTCAGTCCCCAAAGGACCGAAGGCAACTCGGTCACCCATGCTCCTTCTGCGTGGCTCAAATCACACACGAGTTGAGGCTTCAATCCTTGAAGTATGAGCCCGTTCGCTCTCGGCTTGTCCATTCGACTACGGGTGCGCCATGGAGGCATAATTGACCCAAGTGCCCTGGTTGTAACAAAACTCATGGAACTCATCCGAGTCGAAGTTGGACCCGTTATCAGTGATGATGTTGTGTGGGACTCTGAATCTGAAGATAATCTCTCTGATGAATTGAATTGCAGTGGCTGAATCCAGCTTCTTTATGGGCTTGGCCTCGATCCACTTGGTGAACTTATCCACTACCACCAATAGGAGCGTAAAGCCACTCGCTACGGTCCGAAGAGGCCGACCATGTCGAGTCCCCAAATAGTGAATGGCCAAGTGAGGGGGATAGTCTTCAAGGTGGATGCTGGCTTGTGCGGCTGGTTTGCATAGAACGGGCATCCGATGCATTGGTCCATGATATGTCTCCAATGTATCTATAATTTATGAAGTATCCAAGCCATGTTTACAATAATTTTATATGGTGCTGGTATGATTTGATTAGAACTAAACCGGACTGACGCTGTTTTCAGTAGAACTACCGTGATGTCATTTTTTGCAGAAATAAAAGTTCTTAGAATGGGCTGAAAATTTACGGTGATTTTATGTGGACCAGAAGAGACACACAGAGCACTGAAGTTGGACCAGGAGGTGACTGAGCAGGCCACAAGCCTGGGGGGCGCGCCCACCCCCCAGGGCGCCCCTCCCGAGCTTGTGGGGCCCTCGGGCACCCCCTGACTTGTTTCCAACGCCAAAAAATCTTATAAATATAGAAACCTCCAAAAAGAACCCTAGATTAGAAGTTCCCCCACCACAAGCCTCTGTAGCAATGAAAAACCAATTGGGAGCCTGTTCTGGCACCCTGCCGGAGGGGGAAACCATCATTGGAGGCCATCTTCATCATCTTGGCAGTCTCCAGACGAGGATGGGTAGTTCACCCTCGGGGCCTAGGGTATGTACCAATAGCTATGTGTTTGATCTCTCTCTCTCTCTCTCGTGTTCTTGATTTGGCACGATCTTGATGTACCGCGATCTTTGTTACTATAGTTGGATCATATGGTGTTTCACTATAGATACATCGTATGCTCCAACTATAGTAACAAAGATCGCGGTACATCAAGATCGTATATCTTGCGTGGGATACCCATGGTGACAATGGGGTGTTCTATTGATTCACTTCATGTATGTTTTGGCACTCAACTCGCGGATTCCCGAGGTGACATTGGGGTAATCTATGCATAGGAGTTGATGCATGTTTTTCGTCCTTGTTTCTCCGGTAGGAATCTTGGGGCACTCCTTGAAGTTCTTTGTGTTGGATTGAATATTATGATTCTGAAGTTGTTTGATGCATATCATATAATTGACCCAAGGATACTTGTGGTGACATTGGAGTATCTACGTGACATTAGGGTTGATTGATGTGTATCATATGGTGGTATTATACTACGAACTCTAGGGTTGTTTGTGACACTTAAAGGAATAGCTCAATGGATTGATCGGAAAGAATAACTTTGAGGTGGTTTTGTACCCTATAAGCAATTTCATCGTATGCTCTCCACAATAGGAACTTTGGAGTGACTCTTTGTTGCACGTTGAGGGATTTTTATGAGATCCAAATATGTTACCATTGTTGAGAGAATTTGCACTAGTGAAAGTATGAACCCTAGGACTTGTTTTCAAGCATTGCAATACCGTTTTTGCTCACTTTTGTTACTAGTTACCTTGCTGTTTTTATATTTTCAGATTACAAAAACCTATATCTACTATCCATATTACACTTGTATCACCATCTCTTCGCCGAACTAGTGCACCTATAAAATTTAGCATTGTATTGGGTGTGTTGGGGACACAAGAGACTCTTTGTTATTTGGTTGCATGGTTGTTTGAGAGAGACCATCTTCATCCTATGCCTCCCACAGATTGATAAACCTTAGGTCATCCACTTGAGGGAAATTTGCTACTATCCTACAAAACTCTGCGCTTGGAGGGCCAACACGAGTCTACAAGAAGAAGGTTGCGTAGTAGACATCAAGCTCTTTTCTGGTGCCGTTGCCAGGGAGGTGAGTGCTTGAAGCTATATATTTAGGTCTTGCAATTGAATCTTTTAGTTCTTGTTTTATCACAACTTTAGTCTATAAAACAAAACTACAAAAAATGGAATTGAGATTGCCTCATATGCTTCATCTTTTTAATGTCTTTCCTGAAATGATGGATCGGAAAATTGTGCCAAAGTGTTAGAATAAGAAGCAATAAAATGTTTGGCACTAAATATTTGAATGATGAGCATCATTGCAATGTTGTTGGTATGAATTCTTTGAATATCCATGATGCTAATGATATGCAAAGCCGTAAGCTTGGGGATGATATGTTTGATGAAGATGGTAGTTTTTGTCCCCCAAGTTTTGATGAGCAAATTTATTATGATGATATCATGCCTCCTATGTATGATGATTATATTGATGAAAGTGGGTTTGGAAGAGTGTCAACTTTAGATAATAATTATCCCACTATGTCGGATTTCGGGTTCTGCAAACCCTTGATAGGTTCGAACTCTGGGGTGCGTGTGGAGATCTCAACCTACCCAGCCTGCCTACTCTCGATTCCTCAAATCCTAGCACGTCGAGCTCAAGGGACAAAGAGAGACAACAATTTATCCTGGTTCGGGCCACCTTGCGGTGTAATACCCTACTCTAGCTTTTTGGTGGATTGCCTCAAGGGGCTGAGGATGAACTAGTACAATGGATGAACAAGCCTCAAGAGGTGAGGTGTTCTTGAGGTCAAGAGAGCTGGTGAGGTGGTCAGATGAGAATGGATCCGATCCCCCCCCTATGGTGGTGGCTAAGTCCTATTTATAGTGGCCTTGGTCCTCTTTCCAAATGTTGGCGGGAAGGGATCCCACAACGGCCAGATTTGAAGGGGCAAGAAGTACACCCTATCCTGACTAAAGTGGTCTTCGCCTGCAAAAGCCTCTGGTCATGACACTGTGGTGGGCTTGGGGATGACCTCCGTCCTGGCGGTCTTGGTCTCGTTGCACCAGAATGGAAACCTTTGGCTGATTCCTTGGGACTCCGCGCTTGCTGCTTGCCTCCTTTGCACCAAGGAGGAAACTGGTACTCTGCGCCCGCTGGCGCCCTCCTGGCGCCCACCTGGCCTTGGTCGTCATGGCTCATATTAGCTGAGCCTCGTGAGGTGCTCCTTGCATAGAAGTCTCCGCTCCCCGGGAGCCAGCCTGAGGAGGCCGATCCCCTTAGAGGTCTTGGCGTCACCCGCCTCGCGAGGCTTGGCCCCTCGCGAGGGTCTTGAGTTTGTTGATGCTGAAGCTGGGCCGTACCAGGCCGTTGATGGAGCAACGTAGTGGGCCGCAGGCAGGCAAGTTTGGGTACCCCTGTATCCAGAACGCCAACAGTAGCCCCAGGACCAAGGTGTGCTTGGACTTGCCTTCTTGGCGAAGCCAAAGGGCAAGTGGGGAGCGCCGCAGGCCCTAACCATCCGCGGCCTTGAACGACGCATGGCGATTGATGGGACGTGGGCGTCTCCACTTCCCCATGCTACCTCGGCAACCATTTTTGTCTGACCAAAGGGTTGCCACCTGCCGCCAAGCCTTCATTGCCTTCCCTTTGTCTTGCTCTAGATCCCCTTCTTCCAATGACGAAGAAATCCTCCAGATATGCTGATCCTCCCCACGCAGCTCTTGCCTGATGGTCGCCGAGAAAGCCAAAGCTCCAGCCCCGGCTGCCGGCCCTGCCTGGTTTGAGTCGGCGCGGATCATGCTCTCCGTCGCTGAGGAGAAGATCCAGATTGCACTTCTCCTAATGGCAAGCGATGACGGTGAATGAGGGAAAACAGCGCTCCAGGTCGCCTCCGCCGAGCCGAAGCCCGCGAACAGCACCTTTTATCCCTTCTTCCTGCGTCTGCTCCGGGATGATTCCTCCCTTCTCCCGCTTCTTCTATGCTATTCTCCACCATTACGGCCTCCATGCGCTCCACATATATCCCAACTCTGTCCTCCTTTTGTCCATCTTCGCCTTCTACTGTGAAGCGTTCATGGGAGTGATGCCCTCCATCACCATGCTCCGCCACTTCTTCTACCTCCGCTTGACTGGCCATCAGCCCGTAGGGTGTGTTGGCTTCATCGCGGCCCGTGGCAGCAACCCGATTTCCCGCGCTGGGAAGAAGGTGGAGGACGTCCGGAACAAATGGGTCCTCATGGACGCCAAGTGCTCCCACGACCTACTGGAGCTGCCAGCCGAGCTCTCGACCTCTAAGAAGGGGTGGTCTTCCGAGAATCACCGACCCCCAGTTGAGGCCGCTGATGAGGAAGATGGAGGCCGACCTGAAGGTCGAGAAGCAGACAGGGGCCATGATTATCAAGGAGTTCCTAACGTAGCGCATGGCGCTGCTCCAGGATCGCTCCCGTCCCTTGCGGAATCTTGGTGGTGTCGACGACAAGATCCGGCCGCGCCAGGACAGCCTGCCAGACGAGGAGTTGAGCAAGGTGCTGCTTTCCTTGACCGGGAAGGACCTGAGCGGCCCTCCATGTTATTTCCTCCTGCTGTACCGCTGAGAAGACAGGGAGAAGATCGCTGCCGCCATGCCTGTCTTCAATGAGCTCGGGCTCGTGTCGACGGGGCCTCCCCCGCCGGCCGCCTCCTTGGTGAACTTGTCCTCCGGCGACCTTTCCTACGAAGCCACCGAGGAGGGAGAGGGGGAATCTTCTACCCCGAGGCAGAGAGACCTCCTTTGCAACTTCTCCGGCGATGACGACAAGGACACGCATCTGGTCATGGAGCTGGCTCATCCTGCCAGGGTCACCACGAGATCCGGGGTGGCCTCCTCGAAGCAGCCGAAGCGAGCGTCTGGGAGGAGGGGCAGGTCGGTGTTGATCGCCCCAGGCAGCACTCCTCCTTCGCCATCACCATCCCGCATAGCGTCGACTGCGTGCTCATCCGCTCCCAGGAGCATAGCACCAGCCACGCCCGCGAAGCCCACCTGAAGAGGAGCTACATCACCTCAGACCAGTAAGTGATCTTTCTTGGCCTTGCTCCTCAATTGCGATGCGATGATTAGTATCTTTGTTGGATACCAGGACGCAGTCATCGGCGAAGAAGAACAAGGAGGGCGCTGAGGCCGCCGTGGTCGAGCATGTCACGGCGGCTACCGCAGCTTCGACACAAAGGGGCATTGCGGCTCTTGCGGCTCCAGTAGCGGTGCCGTCTTCTCGGGGCTCGGATGCCCAGCCTCGGGAGGAGCCGGCGTCCGTGCCAGGGCTGACCCTGGCGGCACCCGTCCCTGACGCGATTGTTGAGGTCGCAAGGCGTCCGAAACCCCATGTCCTTCCTGCTGCCTGATACGTCTCCAATCTATCTATAATTTTTGATTGTTCCATGCTATTATATTATCTGTTTTGGATGTTTAATGGGCTTTAATATGCTCTTTTATATTATTTTTGGGACTAACCTATTAACCAAGGGCCCAGTGCCAGTTTCTGTTATTGTTGCCTATTTTAGAGTTTTGCAGAAAAGGGATACCAAACGGAGTCCAAACGGAATGAAACCTTCGTGATGATCTTTCTTGGACCGAAAGCAAACCAGAAGACTTGGAGATGAGTCGGAGACACAACGAGGCATCCACGAGGCAAGAGGGCGCGCCCCCACCCTCGTGGGCCCCTCGTAGCTCCACTGACCTAGTTCTTTCGCCTATATATACTCTTATACCCTAAAACATCAGGGGGAGCCACGAAACCACTTTTCCACCGCCGCAACCTTCTGTACCCGTGATATCCCATCTTGGGGCCTTTTCCGGCGATCTACTGGAGGGGGAATCGATCACGGAGGGCTTCTACATCAACACCATTACCTCTCCGATGAAGCATGAGTAGTTTACCACAGACCTTCGGGTCCATAGTTATTAGCTAGATGGCTTCTTCTCTCTGTTTGATTCTCAATACAAAGTTCTCCTCGATGTTCTTGGAGATCTATTCAATGTAATACTCTTTTGAGGTGTGTTTGCCGAGATCCGATGAATTGTGGATTTATGATCAAGATTATCTATGGATATTATTTGGTTCTTCTCTGAATTCTTATATGCATGATTTGATATCTTTGCAAGTCTCTTCGAATTATCGGTTTAGTTTGGCCTACTAGATTGATCTTTCTTGCCATGGGAGAAGTGATTAGCTTTGGGTTCAATCTTGCGGTGTCCTTTCCCAGTGACAGTAGGGGCAGCAAGGCATGTATTGTATTGTTGTCATCAAGGATAAAAATGTGGGGTTTATATCATATTGCTTGAGTTTATCCCTCTACATCATGTCATCTTGCTTAATGCGTTACTCCATTCTTATGAACTTAATACTCTAGATGCATGATGGATAGCGGTCGATGTGTGGAGTAATAGTAGTGGATGCAGGTAGGATTCGATCTACTTGACACGGACGTGATGCCTATTTTCATGATCATTGCCTTAGATGTCATCATAATTATGCACTTTCCTATCAATTGCTCGGCAGTAATTTGTTCATCCATGCATGCTATCTCGAGAGAATCCACTAGTGAAACCTATGGCCCCTGGGTCTCTTTTCCATTATATTGCATCTATTTTCCATATTACTGAATCTCGTTTACTATTTTGCAATCTTTACTTTCCAATCTATATATCAAAATTACCAAAAATATTTACTTTATTATCTCTGTTAGATCTCACTTTTGCGAGTGACCGTGAAGGGATTGACAACCCCTTTATCGTGTTGGTTGCAAGTTCTTGATTTTTTGTGCAGGTATTCAGTGACTTGTGTGTCGTCTCCTACTCGATTGATACCTTGGTTCTCAAAACACAGGGATATACTTACGCTACTTTGCTGCATCACCCTTTCCTCTTCAAGGGAAAACCAACGCAAACTCCAGAGGTAGCAAGAAGGATTTCTGGCGCCATGCCGGGGAGATCTTTGTCAAGTCAAGCCATACCAAGTACCCTTCATAAACTCTTCTCCCTTGCATTACATTATTTGCCATTTTCCTCTTGTTTTCCTCTCCCCCACTTCTAAAACGGTTTTCGAAAACCTTTGCCTTTTCTTCGCCCCTCTTCCGTTCGTCTCTTTTCGCTTGCTTCTTGTGTGCTTGTGTGTTGGATTGATTGCTTGTCACGATGTCTCAAGATAATACTAAATTGTGTGACTTTTCCAATACCAACAATAATGATTTTATTAGCACTCTGATTGCTCCTACTACCAATGCTGGATCTTGTGAAATTAATGCCGCTTTGTTGAATCTTGTTATGAAAGATCAATTTTCTGGCCTTCCTAGTGAAGATGCCGCAACCCATCTAAACAACTTCTTTGATTTGTGCGATATGAAAAAGAAGAAAGATGTGGATAGTGATATTGTTAAATTGAAGCTATTTCCGTTTTCTCTTAGAGATCGTGCTAAAACTTGGTTCTCATCTTTGCCTAAAAATAGTATTGATTATTGGAATAAGTGCAAAGATGCTTTTATCTCTAAGTATTTTCCTCCCGCTAAGATCATCTCCTTTAGGAACGATATTGTGAATTTTAAGCAACTTGATCATGAGCATGTTGCACAAGCTTGGGAAAGGATGAAATTAATGATACATAATTGCCCTACACGCGGTTTGAATTTGTGGATGATTATACAAAAAATATGCCGGATTGAATTTTGCTTCTAGAAATCTTTTAGATTCGGCCACGGGAGGCACTTTTAGGGAAATCACTCTAGGAGAAGCTACTAAACTCTTAGATAATATTATGGTTAATTATTCTCAATGGCATACCGAAAGATCCACTAGTAAAAAAGTCCATGCGATTGAAGAGATTAATGTTTTGAGTGGAAAGATGGATGAACTTATGAAATTGTTTGCTAATAAAAGTGTTTCTTCTTATCCTAATGATATGCCTTTTTCCACTTTGATTGAGAATAATAATGAATCTATGGATGTGAATTTTGTTGGCAGGAACAATTTTGGTAACAACACGTATAGAGGCAATTTTAACCCTAGGCCGTTTCCTAGTAATTCCTCTAATAATTATGGTAATTCCTACAAAAACTCTTATGGAAATTTTAATAAGATGCCCTCTAATTTTGAGAATAGTGTTAAATAATTTATGAGTTCGCAAAAAAAATCAATGCTTTGATTGAACAAAAAATGCTTAAGATTGATGAGTTGGCTAGGAACATGGATAGAATTTCTCTTGATATTGATTCTTTGAAACTTATATCTATCCCACCTAAGCATGATATCAATGAGTCTCTCAAAGCCATGAGAATTTCCATTGATGAGTGCAAAGAAAGAACCGCTAGGATGCGTGTTAAAAAATATTGGTTTGTGAAAGCGTGTTCTTCTTGTTTCCATGATAATAATAATGAAGATATAAAAGTGATTGATGTGACTCCTATTCAATCTTTGTTTTACAATATTAATCTTGATAAATATGGGTCTGGAAATGAGTCAACTTTAGTTTAAAGGCGTCCCAATGATTCAGAGTTTTTAGATCTAGATACAACAATTGATAAAAGTGGGATTGAAGAGGTCAAAACATTAAATAGCAATGAACCCACTATTTTGGATTTCAAGGAATTTAATTATGATAATTGTCCTTTAATAGATTGTATTTCCTTGCTGCAATCTGTGTTAAATTCTCCTCATGCTTATAATCAAAATAAAGCTTTTACTAAACATATTGTTGATGCTTTGATGCAATCTTATGAAGAAAAGCTTGAACTAGAAGTTTCTATCCCTAAAAAACTTTATGATGAGTGGGAACCTACTATTAAGATTAAGGCTAAAGATTATGAATGTTATGTTTTGTGTGATTTGGGTGCTAGTGTTTCCACGATTCCAAAAACTTTATGTGATGTGCTACGTTTCCGTGAATTTGATGATTGTTCTTTAAATTTGCATCTTGCGGATTCCACCATTAAGAGACCTATGGGAAGGATTAATGATGTTAATATTGTTGCAAATAGGAATTATGTGCCCGTAGATTTCATTGTTCTTGATATAGATTTCAATCCTACATGTCCTATTATTCTTGGTAGACCTTTCCTTAGAACAATTGGTGCAATTATTGATATGAAAGAAGGAAACATTAGATTCCAATTTCCGTTAAGGAAGGGCATGGAAAACTTTCCTAGGAAGAAAATTAAATTGCCTTATGAATCTATTATGAGATCCACTTATGGATTGCCTACCAAAGATGCAATGCCTAGATCTTCTTGTTTTTATGCCTAGCTAGGGGCATTAAACGATAGCGCTTATTGGGAGGCAACCCAATTTCATTTTTGTTCTTTGCTTTTTGCTCCAGTTTAGTAATAAATAATTCATCTAGATTCTTTTTAGATGTGGTTTTATGTTTTAATTAGTGTTTGTGCCAAGTATAACCTTTGGGAAGACTTGGGTGAAGTCTTTGCGATCTTGCTATAAAAAACAGAAACTTATGCGCTGACGAGAATAGCTGTCATTTTCTACAGAAGAGTGATTTTTGGTTGATTCTTTTTGAAGAAGATTAATAGACAAATTACTCAAGTCCATAACTTTATTTCATAAGTTTTGAAGTTACAGGAGTATTCAGAAGTTACAGATTGCTATGGACTGTTCTGTTTTTGACAGATTCCGTTTTTCGTGTGTTGTTTGCTT